>NC_080387.1:28874318-29174318 GCF_028751815.1 Salvia miltiorrhiza
GTGAAGCATCGCCGGCGACGTAGCAGCGGCCGTCGACGAGGTGTGCATGGGGACGGCTAGGGTTTTCCAGCCGGAAAGGTCATAACGCTTTTCATCGTGAAAATAAATAAAAACAACATAATTTTTGAAAAAAAATAAAATAATCATACATGTTGAACTAATTCAACATTAAAATAATATTTTTAATCAATTAATTGAATATTAAGTATTTAATTATATATACGTACACGTTATCAAGCATAGTCATTTACTTATAAATTTAAAGTACATCTACTTATTATACATAAGTTTAAAATCATTTTTATCCAATAAATAATACCAAAATCAAATCAATTATGAATTATATATCGTCGAAAATTGTTAGTGCCCATATTCTACTATTTCAATATTAATATTAAATTATATATATGGACATACTGATCATTAAATTCAAAATAATTAAAGTACATATATTTATATATAATATCCCTACTTTTGTATATAGTGACTCGCTTCACCATTTTGTATATATAATATATAAGCCTATATATGATAAATTACTAAAATATTCCTAAAATTACATAGAGTTAACTAACCAATATAGAAAAAAAACAGTAATAATTATTATGTAATTAAAATTTTAACATATGTTAAAAAAATAATGAAATTAAAAGTCAAATATAGATGATTATGCATAAGTTACCACATAAAATTTAAAAATTAAGTTGAATTTGCAAATACTTTATATGCATAAGTTACCACATAAAATTTAAAAAAATTAAGTTGAATTTGCAAAATATGCATAAGTTCGTGATTTATTTCACAATTAACTATTCTATTACCATTGATTTGTTCAGAATTACATTTGTTAAATAAAATAATTTTATTTTCTAATGCATGTCTTTTAGTAGTATATCATAACAATTATTTTTACGGGTATAAAAATAAGTTTCTATATCTTTTGATTATTAATATTTCAAAATTATCTTGATTTATCTAACTAATTTTTTTAATCTATATAAGTTTATATTTTGTTATTTGCTATTATTTTATATCTATAAATATTAAATTTAAAATTCAATAGTATTATATTAATAATTATAAAGTGTTTCATATATATTGTGTGATGTATCGTGATAATGCCTATGCATTTTTATTTTTTTTATAAAACTAAATGACATTTTGTATAAAAATAAATGATACATTACAAATTATATTTTTAATACATGCAAATGACACATCTAATTATAAAAAAAGGATAATTTTCTTAGATGCAAATGATTCTTCGCATGTGATATTCTTTTATAAAAGCAAATAATATTTTATATAAAAAATGATAATACATTAGAAATGATAATTTTAATGCATACATATAACACTTTTAAAAATAAAAAATGATACTGTGTCCGATTGGGGGTGGGGGTGGGGGGGGGGGGAGGGGAGTGGGAGGGTTGGGCCCAGTGCGGGCGCGAGTTTGCCAAAATTAAATATAAAGCTCCAAAAAAATATATATGATATTTTTAAATTTTTCACATTTTCATTATTATTTAATAAAAGTATTATATTTGAAAATCTTTGTATTTATTAATAAAATATTTAAGTTTACAACACATAATATTCTTCGCGCATTGTACATGAGGTGTTTAACGGACGTTTGGGGCAGGGGTTTAATTGCAACGAAATTGGACATAGGGAGGCTTGATTGATGCATTGTCGAGTATAGAGGGCTAAACATCGTAGAGGTCTCATGTAAGGTGTTTAATTGCTATTTTTCCCCAAAAATTACATCACTTTCCATTTTAAGACATGGTCCCACATATTTTCTTTATCTTTTATCCTTACTAATATCATTTATTTACAAAAATATCATCCTTAATTTAATCTCAACCTTTTATTTCTTATAATGGTAGGATCCTTTTTTTATTAAAAATTGTGCCCATCAAAAGTGTCGTACTTACGGAGAAAGTATATTATATGTGTAACTCACCTGAGTCTAAAATTATAATCACCGCGCAATGCGCGGGTGATACACTAGTTAATATATACACCGAAATTCAATCTCCCAACTGCCGCGATTCCATGCTACATTCTCCATTGCACCAAATACTAGACATAAAAAAAATGCTTGTTTATTTCTTTAGGTTTACACATTATCACCGTTACCAATTATTTGCAAAATCTTCTAATTGTTCATCCAATAAATGCCCATGAGATGCTTCTCTTTTCTTTTTATCTTTAGTTCAACTAATCCACATAAAACATGATAATACCCACTAAAAGATTCCAAATATATTAAGACAACCATAGTTTTAAGTACAATTATAGGAGACGTGTCACACCCCAATTCTTGAAACAATAACTATAATTGGGGTACAACTAATCATCTAAATGAACAAGGGAAAATCCTTGTGAAAATCCGAATAAAAGGGATAACGAACGGGCTTAGCCCATTTGGATGAAGAAAGACAGGTATTCAAGTGATACAAATCAATCAACAAATATAACAACTTCAGGATCACAAGTTTAGTGTCATGCTTCAGATAACCAACAATCACTGATCAAAATATTTGAGAGTTAATAGTCTAGGTTCAACAAAAGATATTGTTTTTAGAATCACAACATAATAGGTCTTAAGTTAAGGAACAAAAGACAGATACTGGCTAGTTCTGCAGCGGAAATTAAAATAAGGAGTTGAACTCTAGCCTCAGCTCTGCCCCGTCATCACCAGCCATTAACCTGAAAACATTTGAAAATAATTTTGGGCTAAGTACTAATGTACTTAGTGGGCTGCAACTTTTAAAGCATTTCATAATCTGAAGAACAGTTTATCCAATCTTACTGACATGACATAGAAGGTTTTAAAGAGAAATAACTTCTATGCATGTTAAAACATTTTCATATATATATATACTTAATTATTTTGCGCGCGTTTGCACACTCCATTCTGTTACTCGCTGTGATCCCGGACCTCTAGCCACCGACGGATCTCTGTCTCCCGCTGACTTGAACTGAGGGCGTAACCCAGTCAAGTATAATAAACCTCGGAAATTAATCCAGACAGGCCTATCATTTCTATGCTCCGGAACACATCCCGTCGAGCACCCTTATAACGCCTCTGGTTAGTGCCCGATGGAGATCAACCCACCGAGTCAGCTAACAAGTGTACACAATTCTCAAACAACGTGTTAGGTCATAAGAGAACCTCAATTGATTAACTGTACGAGCCTTAAACATGGTAGAGTGCACAAAAATATTTTATTGGATAAACAGTTTATATTACACGAATATTTAAGCTCAATAGCTAAATCATACATTTGAAAAATAAGCCCACCTGTCTAGGCAAAGCCTGTCGTTTAACGTTATCTCTGAATCGGAATAGCAGTGCTAATCCTCCTGATGCTCAAAGCCTACAAGAAATCTATTCTCAATAGGTCTCCTTGAATTCTAATCTTAAGTCATGGTGAAGTGCTTAATATTCTATGATTCACTTAGCCGGGTTTTCAAAATTTAATGAATAAATAATTGAAAACATTTCTCTTGAGTTAAGAACACCAACAATATTCTTACTCATATTTCTTTAATAATTGGAATTATAATAAAACCAATTAAATCATAAATATTCTTATTGCAAAATATAATGCAAATTATGTCATGCTTAGCATATAATAAGTAATTACTTAAAATATGCACATAATAATAATATAATATTATTATGAAAATTATCCTTTAAATAAATTAATCAAACTAATAATAGTTCAATTAATTAAAAATAAGAAAGCCCAATTTAATTAATTTGAAGGCAGTCCAAAGTCCTTAAATAAAATAAGGCCCAACAAATTTATTAATTAAAAGCCCAACTGAAACAAAAATAAATAAAATCTCGGCCCAAATACTCATAAAAATCGACCCATGACTCGAGCCCACTACTAATTAAAATCGGCCCAAGCAAAATAATAAAAAAAATCGCAGCCCAAAAACTAATTAATACCCGGCCCAACACTCAAGCCCACTCCCCAACTTCAAACCCAACCCCAAAGCCCAACACTCTAACTAAGCCCTAGCCCAACTCAAACCCATATCTCCTTCCCCCCTTCTCATATCAGACGCACACCTCACAAACACAAACGCACGCACACGCATACAGCAACACCCTCTTCTTTTCCGGCAGAGGTAGCAGCGCCGCCTCCGCCGCCCGACCGCCGTCCCCTGACTCCCTTCTCCCCCATCTCTCGTCTCTCACACACAGACGCACGCACCCAACGTCGCCAACAGCCCCGCTCAGCCCTCTCTCCCTCGGTTCCGCCAGAAACTCCGCCGCCTCGGAAGCTCGCCGGAGCAACGGCGAATACTCTCGGCTCTCCCTTCTCTCATCTCCCTCATCGCACCAACACAAACTCACGCACCCAGCCCTCTCTCCTTCACGCAGCAGGCGCAACTGCCGCGGAGCTCCGTCGCCTCCGGCGTCCTCGCAGCAGATCCGCTGTCGCCTCCTTCTGAAAATCCAGCGGACGACGGCAGCGGCTTCACGCCACCACCACCAGCGTCCTAACCCCCAACTCTCTCTTTCCACCTTGGCGACGACGAGCGCCGCCGCCTCCCTCGGTCTCTCTCTCGGCGACAGCAGCAGCAACAGCTCGTCACTGCGCCGTCGACGCACAGCCAACCTCTTCCCACCCCTGACTCGATTCATACAAGCAGCAACAACAACCAACCGATTCGACGCCTCAAACTCGAAAGCAAGCTAAATCAAGATCAAGACTCCTCTTTTCTTTCTTTCGTTTATTAACAGACTTGAAAAACTATTTAGTACTTGCTTATGCACATACATGAATGTATATATATATATATATATGTATATATCTGTGAGATGATGAATATGGATTTGTTTCTCTGCTTTAGGCTCAATTAGCACAGGAAGTAAACTAATTGAGTTAGAATTATAACCTTTTGATGAGGTTTCGGCTGGTGTTTGTTGTTGTATTTGTTGTTGTTTACTAAGCTTCTGTGAATGGAGTTCTGTGAATGGAGTTGTACAAGAATTTCAGATGTTGCTTTATTCAAAATTTGCAAGAGAGACAAGGAAAAAAATGAAAGAATTTCAAAGTTCCAAACTTACATGGGCAGTGGCGTTTTTTTTTTTAGAGAGAGAGAGCTTGGGAGTTGCTGAAGGTTGTAAGAATTAAATTATGAAATTATGATTGCAGTTCTTACCTCTGCACTTGTTCCTTGGTATGTAGGAGAAATGGTGAGTGGAAGGAAATGGGGGGCAAGGTATCGTGTGTAGTGTGGGTGGAAAGTGTGAGTGGGTAGTGATGTTAACGTTGGTGGTGGAAGTAGTGAATTGGTGAGTAGTGTAGCACCATTGATGAGTAATGGATTGAGGATAAGATATGGGAGGATTTTATTAGTCTGCATAAATACATGTATGCTAAAAATAATCATGATATAGGGTGGCTATTAGGAACATAAATAATATATCGGGACTGTAATAAATACTTCAGGGTTTGCTAAATAAATATTTCGTGAAGAATACTTGAATGCTAAATTAAATAAATATGCAATGCATATAAATTCAATAACTAAATTTACAAATATTTTTGTAAATCATTTTTGTTGGAATTAAAAATAAATTAATTTTCTTTTATCCGGCGTGAATCAACTTAATATCTAAGTTCAAAAATTATTCTAAACTTAGCAAAAAGGAACGGGTATTACAAGACGAAATTTATCGTATCTGTAGAAGATAAGCTGAATTATTTGATCACGAGTACAGATTTTTGGATCAAACAAGCAATTGCAACCTCAAATTCAACTTGCAAAAGCATAATAATCTCAATTCTAAAATTCTTATTTCTCCAAAACTCAAAATTCCATGTGGCCAAGGACTTGCCTAGGAAAGCATTGTCTGTTCACAAGAAGAAAGCAATAAAATTGAAGTGCATGGTCCTTTTGGAACAAAAGAGGATAATCTGGATCTAGGAATGAGGAATCCAATGTTGGTATTCTTCTGTTATTTAAGATAAGTAAATAGCTTAGTCGCAGCCTGTAATAAGCAAAATTTTGGCAGTAAATCAGACGCAGCTTCTTCAGAACACCTCTCTCTACCTTCAACAGATGCAGATCTGTCGTCGCCTTCATTGGGGGGGGAACTAGGGTTTGAGAGTGGGTGAGGTTGGGAAAGATGATGATGTGGATTTTTTTTTTCACATGTCACAAATGTGCCAAGTGGAGAATTCCGGCTGCCACCTTGTCCATTTCGGTTGCCACCATGTCATTTCCGGCGCCGACGTAAGAAAAAATCAGTCGCCGAACAAATTTGAGACAAAAATGAAAGGTTATGTATTTAGAAGGAGACTTTTTAAAATATGAGCAAAAACCAATTCCGTGTAACGTTATGGATTTACAGGTTACTACCCCAATTTTAAATTATTGTAATATTTTTAATTATAAAATCTTATATTTTATTTTAATTATTGTAATGTTATATTTTATTTTTAATGAAAATTTGGAATTTTAAAATAGAAGTGTAGAATTGGAATTAGATAGAAATGAGGATGTAAGCACCTCCATAAGCATCTTTGCATTGGAGATGGGATGTGCTAAGGTGGGGACCACCATTTAAGCACCTCCCATTAGAGATGCTCAAAGAATCGCAGTTTAGTTTTATTTTTGCTTTTTGTAAGGGTCGAAGAGCATGGAGTGAATTACAAATTTAGCTAGGGGTGAGCAAAAATCGAACCGCAACGCAAAATCGAACCTGCGGTGCGGTTTTCGGTTCGGTTCCAAAACTGAAAATCGAAAATTTTTGGTTCAGTTTCAGTTTTCAGTTTTTGGTGCGATTTTAAACCGAACCGATAAATATCATAATATTTTATTATATGTTTATATTTTAAATTATGTAAAGTGTGTTTGTGAAGTCAATGATGATGAAATAGAGACTTGAAGGTTTCAAGCAAAAGAAAGTTTGAAGGAAGAAGAATTGAAGACAAATATTCTTGACTTGTTATGTAACTTATGTTGTTAAACTTTGAAACTTGAATTTGTGTTTTTGTGATGTTTTAATTCCTTAAAACTTGTAGACTTATTATTATGTTTGTTGGGATTTGGCATTTGAAAATTTTGGTTAGTTTTTCTCATGTTAATGTTTGATTTTAAGGGTTAAAAAATTATTTTATAGATTTTAATAGGGATTTTTGAGAAAAAAAAAATTGCATCGGTCCGACGGTTTTATCGGTTTGGTTTCACACCCCCAATCGGTGCGGTGCGGTTTTCAAATTTAGCATCGGTTTGATTTTCGCTTTTCAAAATTTGGTGCGATTTTGCACCGAACCGAACTGAACTGACGTTCACCCCTAAATTTAGCAAAGTAAAATTTCAAACTTTATTCACTTTCTGCATCCAATCTCTGTAAATAAATCAAGCCGCTCGCGAACTATTCGGAGCTCGGCTCGAAAAAAGTTCGTTCAAGTTTGTTTAGAGAAGCTCGATAAATAAACAAACCAAACTTGAGCTTAATAATATTCGGCTCGTTAGCTCGTGAACATGTTCGTCAAGTGATTCAGCTTGAAAAATATAAATTATTAGTAGACACAACTTATATTTATCCACTAAAATTAATAATAATTGTATTAAATCTCTAATTAATTTTATTTGTTATAAGAAAATGATTAATATATTTATTATTTTGAATAAAATAATTTATTTTTAAAATAAAATAATCAATATATAAATATAAATTTAGAAAGTTTGTATAGGTTCGATTAGGCACGTGAGCCGCTCGTGAGCTTCAAAGTATTTGGTACGTAAAGTTCGAGATTCGATTCGATACTAAACAAATCAAATTGGAGCATTCCACTATTCGGTTCGACTCGCTTCGATTACACCCTAATACCCACAATACAGCCGTAGAAAATCGGAACTAAAGCTCAGCCCGCGAAGCCTAATCACCCCTACTACTCTTCTCAGCCCAAACCTCCTTTCTTTATCAATGATAGGCCCATCATGTAGAAGCCCATTACAACAGTCTATATCAATAATAAATGTCTTTTGTTAAAACATACGTATACCAAATTCTCCTTTTTAAATTACAGCTCAAACCATTCAATCTTCCATATCACTCGATCTATAAATTTAAGGATATCATAAGTCGAGATTTGATGCCTATTCCTCTCCCAGTATATTAGGATTACGTACAACTTATAAATAGCTCTCTCATAGCCATCAACAATTTTCGTAACCTCTCAAGATTTGTTTGTTTTTCTTTTGAGAAAACATCTCTCTCTCTCAAGATTTAGTTTCAAAAGTCAGGAACAATCAGCACCTAGATACACCACATCTATCAAAACCCTTATTTTTCTTAGTGATTTTCTTCGATAGTCTTTCTTCCTTTCTCTCTTAGTCTCCCTCTCTCTCTTTCCTATTGTTCGTCTTTTTTTGGAGAGAGAGGCCATGGCTTGCTGCGCAAATGTATGCAACAATGTGCATGAATTGAAGCCCACTTTGATTATGATTTTGGTTCAGATAATATTGGCCGTGGCGACTATCTGCTACAAGTTGGCCATGAATGACGGCATGCGTCTCCCAGTTTTGGTGGCCTACAGATTTATGTTTGGAGCTGCTTTTATCCTTCCTGTTGCATTCTTTGTAGAAAGGTTTCTTTTTTTTTTTTTTCGCTTGTTTGTTTTATTCTTCTATCGGCTGTATAATAATTTGCACATTAATTACAATAATATTCGCAAATTGATATATGTAACGCTTTGAATGAAATTATATCCATTGGATAGTTTGGATTCTTGAATGAAAGACGTAGACGAAAACTCGAGATATATATATATATATGAATGTTTTGGATTATATATTTTCAGGAATACGAGGCCGAAGCTTACGTGGAAGATAATCTTCTACGGTTTTATATGTGGTTTATTCGGGTACGTCTAGACGCCTTGTTCATCTTTTCGTCATAGTAAATTACAGACTCTTCTGGAAAAAAGATAAGATGCAATTTCGAGATTATTGATCCACAAAACTATTGTTAGTGTGTGTGTGTGAAATGGCGTTGAAATTTAATTGCGTTGGTAAAAATTCCTACTTTTTATGTGAGTGCTTCTTGTGACAATGTGCGACTTTTACCACTACTTTGTTGTTAACTGTTGCAATCTACACAGTTAGCTAGACACCGCAATTCAAGACCCTTGCTTTGCTTTACTTTACTTTTTGGCATCTTCTTCACAACCACACACCACGAAAACACCATCAACTCATCAGAACTATGATCGATGAGACTTTGTAGGGAATTCAAATTAAGTAGAAATGAATCAAATATGTATTCAGAAATTTTTTTTGTCACATGAAATCGAGTTAGATTTTGCAATTATATGCAAAAAGCTTCAGAATTTTCATCCATCAAAAAACCTTCATTTCGTCTTAATTTATGATTCCTGCAGGGGATCATTGGGACAAAATCTGTATCTGAAAAGCTTGGCTCTGACTTCTGCAACGTTCGCCTCCGCCATGATGAATTTGATTCCAGCCATGACATTTATGGTGGCGATTTGCTTAAGGTAGCTATATTTATACACATAAAAATGTAGGAGCTAGGGTTGAACTAAGAATTTGATGAATGTATATGTAGGTTAGAAAAGCTGGGGTTGAATTCATCGGCAGGCAAAGCCAAGGCTTTTGGTACCATATTGGGAATAGGTGGAGCAATGCTCCTCACATTCTACAAGGGGCCCGAGTTGAATATGTGGAACACCAACATAAACCTTCTGGAAAGTTCTACATCTCACCATCAACCCAAGAGTGGTCATGATCTTGCTTTGGGTGCACTTTTATCCCTTGCTAGCTGCGTTTGTTACTCCTTCTGGTTGATTGTTCAGGTTTGCAGTCATGTCTTTACTCGTGAAGTTGATGTTACATTACAAACCTAATTAATTTGTTTCTTGGTGGTAGGCTAAGGCCGCGGAGCAGTATCCATGCCCCTACAGCATCACCGCGATGATGACGGCGTGGGCCTCGATTCAAGGTGTTTTCTTCGCCGTGTGCACGGAGAAGGATTGGAGCAACTGGATCATGGGATGGGATATTAGGCTTCTCACAGTAGCTGTTGCTGTAAGTAGTTACATTACATGCAACAATGTTGAGTGTGATTGTGACAAGTGCATTGCATGGAACAGGGGATTCTGGGGTCTGGAGTGATGTTCACTCTGGTGGCGTGGTGCGTGCGGATGCGAGGGCCGTTGTTCGTGTCGGTGTTCAACCCTTTGCTGCTTGTGATCGTGGCGATTGCGGGATCCTTGATTTTGGAGGAGAAGCTGCATGTGGGAATGTATGTTTTTGAAAATGAAATGCGAGATTGAAATATATGAATGAAAGTGAGGTGAGAATTTTATGGAAATTGCAGGTTGGTAGGGGCCATCCTAATCGTGGCGGGACTGTACGTGGTGTTGTGGGGTAAAGGGAAGGAGCTCAAGAAAATATCGCAGCTGATGCCGGAGAGTGAACAGGTGCGTGTCAACATGCCCATGCCGCCGCCGCCCAGTGAAAGCAGTCGCGGCGGCAGCAGCAGTAGAAAGTCGGCCGGGGAGGAAGAAGAGAGAAGTGATTCTCAGGGAAACTCTGAAGTTTTAGGGGGTCTTTACATATATCCTTGATCTTATCGGTTTCATTTAGGGATTGTTTACTATAAAATGACACACATTGAGTGCATTGCTATTATGAAATACGATCAACTATTTTTGTATAACCCATCAAAGCTAAGCTAGATTTTGCCCCACCGCTCTTAGCTTTTGGGTAACTTTTAATCTTTATTTAATTTTGCTTGTTATTAGCCCACTAGCTTCAATTGGATGATATTTGTTTGTTTTATTTTTTTCAATTTTTGAAGCAAGTGCGAGAAGATATTAGATACTCCAGTATGAATTAATACTAATCATATGAGTCATCATTAAAGTAACATAATTACGCGTCCAACATTTTTTGTGCATGTTCAAACATCAGTGTTTGTGTTTTTTATTTTCCAAAGGAAAAAGATTAATACACTTGGCCCTTGCATCTTTATTATGTTTCTGAAAATTATTTTGGGTTGGCAGTGGTCCCGCCAATATATTAGATAACTCTCCTAATTCTAAAAAGAAATAAAAAATTATTTTAATTTTGTATGGAAATATATAAATAAAAAACTAAGACAAAATTCGGGATTAAACGTTTCCACCAAATACAGCAATTCTGAAAGATATTATTTCCACTTCCTGCGTGATCCCACCATGGTCAAACTGTCAACTTTGGCGCCGCCCAATTAATGTAGTCATTTTTTTTTATTTTTCAAAAACCAATAAAGCGGTGTCGATTCTTCAGCATTAAAAAGCTTATCAAACTCAGATCAGATAAGATTTGATCGACGAGAAATGGAGAAGAAGGTAGCAATAATATTGAGCGTGATTTTGCTCATAATCTCAGCAAATATGGTGGCCGTAAATTCCGACGCCTCCGACTGCAACGACGCCTGTACCACTGCCTGCGTTTTTCCTGACCGTAAATAAACTCTCTTTTCTTCAATTTTCAGTTCTTCCATTTTATATTTCTTCTGGTGTCGTGAGAAAACTTAATTTGAATTAAATAATAATCCTCTATAATTTCTGCTTGTTTCTTTTCGTTTTTCGATCGTGCAGCTCGACTTTCGGCTCGATGCAATCGAAAGTGCGACATAAGGTGCAGTCCAGGTATTTTTCGCTCGATCTATACTGATTTTTACGGATTCTGTAGTCCAAGTTCGTAGGCTATGTTGTATTTGTGGCTTAGTAATACCATTATAACACTTAATTGTTATGGTAATTAGCATTTCGCGTAGTATGATTTGTTATGATTTGATTTGAAGAATTTATTCACGAATCTCGAATTAGGGAAGGGTTGATGCAGAGCACTAGTTTTCTATTAACTTATGTGGGACAGAAGTAGGATTTTCCGAAGAATTAGGTAAAATTAGTGAGCTGACGAGGTAGTATCGCCTGGGTTCATTGCTTAGATCGACTAATTTGAAAATGTAATGAAAATGAGGTGCAGAAATATGAGTACACCACACACCACTCTGTTTATATTCACCTTGTCATGTTTTCTTATTTCTTTTCCCCTCGATCATACTAATAAGCCTCCAAAATCTTACGAATGGTTGTATGGAAGAAAGAAACAGCAGGAGTGAATACAAGTATATTCTTCTTGTTATGGTTTATGACAAGGATCTAATGATATTCCAAGGTGTTCTTTTGAGTGTTATTTGAAGGGTGAATGCCACTATTTGGCCCATTTTTTGAAGATGTCCCACTCTAAGTCTAATTACAAAACAATACTCATCGTTGCATTTTTTTTCTTGTTTGTGGCCCGAAAAAAATATCGACCACTAAAATTGATGTGTTCCGGTAGACATCCACATACACGCACACACATGCACGGACCCATATCTCTCTCTTCTCCCACAACTACGCCGCCGGCAGCACTCAGCAGCCGCCGCCACCGGTGTCTCTCTCTCACCTATGCTTCTCCTTCTCCCTCGCTCCTAAACGTGCGCATAACAACACACAACACAGACGCCACCACACTCTTCTTCCTAAATCCACTGCCACCGCTTCCTTCAAATTGTCGGCTGAACTGCAGCGGCACGGCTGCCGCCGCCACCTTGATCCCCCTCGTCTCCTGCTCTCCAACCCACCTCCTTTGTCTCTCTCGAAAATTGAACACAGAAAATAAAATTCCCCACTTCTATCTTCTTCTACAAAATAGCAGCAGCTAATCGAGCCGCTGTGGCCGCCTGCTGCTCTCTCCTCCGTCAATCTCCTCCTTGCCTTTCACCTTGATTACCTCCTCTCTCAAACACACGCATGATAACAATCAAACATTGAGCCCTTAGCTCGGAGCAGCGAGTCTAGCCACAACAACAACATATCTTCACTTAATTTTTAAATTTTATTTCTTGTATATCGTTTTTATTTTCTGAATGTGTGATTATATTAGGTGGATTTTTTTAAAATTTCCAACAAAACTTCAAACTCACCTAAAATGGTCCACGTGTATTGACAATGTGGATGTCCGCCGGAACACATCAACATTCAGTCAGCGGATTTTCTTGCGGGCCATAAACAAGAAAAGAAATGCAATGATGGATATTGTTTTGTAATTAGCCTAAGGGTGGAACATTTTCGAAAAACCCTCAAACGATGAGCCAAAGAGTGATATTTACTTTATTTGAATAGCTAACCAAAGTTTGATCAGACATAGTCAAGAATCTGTGTTGATCCTAAGTTTCCTATCTCAGGGAACAAGTATGAGTAGTTTCATACCTATTTATGCTAATTAACAAGTAAATACAAGTGAAAATGATATGTACAAAATTAGACAACTTGGAACATAAGAAGATAGTTGTTCTGTCTCACGGAAGGCCCCATAATGGTGTCTGTTTGTGAAGTTTAAGAGCTCTGTGTAGAATCTGTTGTTCTTGAGTGCTGCTTTATTTGAGATATCTGCAACTGCAATCTTGTGGAGGAGAAGAACCACTTGAACTAAAAATATCCTTCGGCTAGCAATGTAAACACAAATGAGGCATTTGGTTTGAGTGATAAAGGCATGACTGATTAAAAAAATACAATTTAATCAAGTGTTTGGTTTGCATGATTAGGCCGTGATGCGTAACTCAGCTCGCACTCTAATCATCCCATTGAGCGAGTATTTATCACGCTAAAGTAAGGTGAATTATTTAATCACAATCTTATTTATCTCATCCTCCATTCTAAAGCTTTCAATCTAATCAATAATCTTATCTCATCCACCAAACTAAACGCCCTTAGCTGCTTGATTAATTTGTTATAGCTTCAACAGTTATTCTCAAGATCACACATCAAAAGAACCACTTTCTTAATATACAATTAGTTTCAGTTCATCTCATTTTCGAGCTTTTTTTTTTGTTTTTTTCTTTTTTTGGGGTTTGGTTTTAAATCTCGAGTTCTGTTTATGAGTGCCTGGACTCCTATCTTTGATGGCCATGTTTTAGTCCAACACACAATGTGACAGGGTTGGTTTTCGGTGTTTTTTGGTTAATTGATTTTGGTAGCTCTTTAGATGTAGATTTGATGTGCTTATTTTGTTGTTCAGAAACTTATATCTCCAATCTTGCAATTCATTTACATTTACATCCATATTGAAGTCCTGCCAAACAACCTATTGATACTCAGTATTGTTTAATGATTTGGTTTTTAAAAATTTATTTCAACACTGGCAGGACTCCAAGCGAATGAGCATCTGAATTGATGTTTAGGAATTCTGAAGAACCGTTAACTTGGTCTAAGAAGTGGGACGAGATTCCAGTTTATAATATACTATTACTGAATAATTAAAATAAATCACCTGTTGTTTTCTGAGATGAAACCCAGGAAATCTGTTGTTACTTTTCTCTACTGTACTGGATGTGCGAGATTGTATATATGTATATGTATTTTTATTTATGAAATATATTAGGCTCTAAATACACAAACTTTGGATTTGTCTGAAATTTCACACGAAATTAAACACCCACTAATAGGGGTGTAAACGAACCAAGCCGCTCAAGAACTATTCGGAGCTCGGCTCGAAAAAAGCTCGTTCGAAATTCGTTTGTTTTCTTAACGAGCCGAACTCGAGCCCGAATCCGAGCTCGATAAAATTATCGAGCCGAACTCGAGCTTGTACATGTTCGGCTCGAACCTATTCGCGAGCCTGTTCGCGAGCTTATTCGCGAATAGGCTTGCGAACATATTCGCGAATAGGCTCGCGAACATGTTTGTGAATAGGTTCGTGAGCCTATTCGCGAATAGGTTCATTAAATTATTAATTTTATATATTTCATTTATTGAATATTCTAAATAATTATAATAGTTAAAAAAATAATATTCAGTAACTTTACAAAGTATCTATTTATTAAAAATAAATTAAAAATTATAACTCATCATTAATTAGAAATATAATTATAATAATATTAATTAGTTATATATACTTATATTTATAATTATTTTATTAATTCTAAAAGAAGATAACTTATATTGTTATTTACTAATTATAATTTAATATTTATTATATAAGCTAAATACATCTTAATTAGTCAATTAACTTTTAAAATACTTAAATATAACTGTTTATAGTTTGAAATTTTTTATATAACATAATTTTTTGTACAAGATATATAATTAGACATCTTTAGTATAATATTAATCATATTTTATATAGATATCTTTAGGCTTTAGTATAATACATTAATACTTATTATTATAAGCACATAACTTATAATATTTTTTGAGAGAGAAAATATAACTTATAAGTTATAACTAATCATAGAAGTTATAATTTGAAATTTATTAATTATATAAGATATATATATATATATATATATATACATATTAAATATATAATCATACAACTAATTTATAAGATGCTTATATAACTTATAAAGATGTCTTTAATACATTACTATTTATTAACATAAGATACTTATATTTTGTTATTAATACATATATATATATATATATATATGTATATTAATATAAGATACTTATATAACTTATAAATAAACAAGTAACTAGTATTATTATATGTCAGACATAGGGCTGTATACGAACCGAGCCGAATACCTTCAGGCT
The DNA here is from genome assembly GCF_028751815.1 of Salvia miltiorrhiza. NCBI lineage: Eukaryota > Viridiplantae > Streptophyta > Magnoliopsida > Lamiales > Lamiaceae > Salvia > Salvia miltiorrhiza. Next base: position 28,889,954 of record NC_080387.1, read on the forward strand.
CGGGCTCGACTCGCGAAATTTTGGATAGGCTCGAGTTCGGTTCGAGCTCGAGGTCGAGCTTTAAAATGAGCTCGAGCTCGGCTCGACTGAATAATATTAAGTTCGAGCTCGATTCGTTAATTATTCGTTTATCTCGAGCTCGAACTCGGCTCGATTTCAAATTCAAATTCGAGCTCGATTTCGAATTCAAGCTCGAGTTCGAGCGCGGCTTAAATTTGCTCGATTTTGGAGCTCGATTTCAAATTCGAATTCAAGCTCGATTTCGAATTCAGGCTCGAGTTCGAGTTCGGGTCATGTATTAATAATAAATAAAATCTGCTATGTAGTCATTCCAAAAATTTCAATCCACAATGCAAAACTAGGAGTTGCTCGAGGAAGAGACTCCGATGCTTAAATAAATAGCATATTCGAGAGAATATATCTACAAACTCAGAGAGAGAGAGAGAGAGAGAATATATATCCGATGTTATTACTATGTTAATCGATTAGTCGGTAGGGCTGTATACGAACCGAGCCGAGCCGAGCCGAGCCGAGCCGAGCCGAATACCTTCAGGCTCGGGCTCGGCTCGCGAAATTTTGGGTAGGCTTGAGTTCGGCTCAAGCTCGAGCTTTAAAATGAGCTCGAGCTCGGCTCGACAGAATAATATTAAGTTCGAGCTCGATTCGTATTCGGTTCGTTAATTATTCGTTTATCTCGAGCTCGAACTCGGCCCGATTTTGAAGCTCGATTTCAAATTCGAATTCTAGCTCGATTTCGAATTCAAGCTCGAGTTCGAGCTCGGCTCGAATTTGCTCGATTTTGGAGCTCGATTTCAAATTCGAATTCGAGCTCGATTTCGAATTCAGGCTCGAGTTCGAGCTCGGCTCGTGTATTAATAATAAATAAAATCTGTTATGTAGTCATTCCAAAAATTTCAATCCACAATGCAAAATCACAAAATAAATCCACATAAAGTATCAAAATTACACAATATTTATAAAACATGACATTTGATCTTGAAGCTCCTTCCAAATCTCATCCTACAAATACCAAGAAATTCAAATTACATAAAAAAAAATCACAAATGAGTAATACCAAAAATTAGACAAATTCAAAAGAAATAACTTTATCAATATTTTCTTCACAAAACTCTCAAGACATTGTATATTCTTTGATGTCTTGAGTGTCATCCTGTAGAAAGACATATAGAAAAGTTTAGATATAAGAATATACATGAATAAATGTAAGAAAAAACATCAAAATAAATAATAATACCTTCTTTTTTCCCTTAATCCCATAAGTAGCTCGCTACCAATCCCCGGCACAAAGTAACATTTGCACCGTATCTACTACTAGAGAGGCTCGATGTGGTTCTATAACTCGACCACCCGCACTAAATGCAGACTCTGAAGCAACAGTAGTAATCGAAATCTACAACACGTCACAAGCCATCTTTGATAATATTCTAAACTTTTTACTATTCAATTTCCACCACATAATGACATCAAAATGTCCAGGCTCTTTCCATTTGATGACTTTTTCTTCAAAATAGGTATCCAAAACAGATTTCAAATCTTCAACATCATCAACAGTTTGAAGATATCTAGCATAATTACTTGGATTAGATCCTATCAAAACACTAGCATTGCCCCTTTCACTAGCAATAACATCATTTTCACTACTGCTACTCCTTCCAATACTACTACCAGCTCTATATAGCTCTATATTCCTCAACATACTCAGCATAGAGATTATTTAAAGTCTTACGAACTGTGACTTTAAATAATACTCCGTCAGCTTTAGAAAAGAAATTGCTAGCACAATGCTCAATATATTTCATCTTATTTCTAGGATCTAATGCAGCTGCTATTGAAATCATTATGTTGCAAGATCCCCAATACTTATCAAATTTCTTTTTCATTTTGTCTTTCATTTCTTGCAAGAAAAAGTCACCCGAACCTTCAACATTAGCTCCCAATTTCAATTTGATTTCAATAAGTTGAGGTAAGAAAAGATTGGATGTTGGATACTCAGAACCTACAATAAAAGTGAATTATATAGGCTAAGTATTCACAGACGCTAAATTTTGAATAGAAGTCATTCATAACTATTCACATCAGTAACATGAAGAAATAAAGAAGAAACTATGTACAGAAAATGCTAATAAGTTAACTTAAAAATTAAATAAACTAGCCTTAAACCACTTTATAAAACAAATATTAAAACAAATACTTAGAGCATTAAAATACCTGAGATCAGACCAGTATTCAGTATTAAAACAAATACTTAAAGCATTAAAATACCTGAGATCAAATCAGTAACATTCTTGAAATCCTTGAGAAAATTGCAAACAATTTGAACTCTCTTCCATTCCTCTTCAGTAGGCAAATAGATATAAGAAACATCCCTTTGCTGATATCGTGGAAAGACCGCTTTAAACTCTAAGGCAGCTGACAACATGAAGTATGTAGCGTTCCACCTTGTGCAAAAATCCAAAACCAGTTTCTTGGAAGACAATTGCAATTGCTTTGCAATTTCACTGAACATGTTGACACGTCCCTCTGAAGCTGTTACATATTTCACACTTTCTCGCACCTTGTAAATGATATCTTGAATAGGAGTTAAGCCATCTAACACCAAGAGGTTAAGGATGTGCGCACAACATCTCACATGGAATATTTTTCCACCTAAGTGAAGTGTCCCATTGAATAAGAGATTGTCCCTCAATAGCCGAACAACCACATCATTATTCGCAGCATTATCAACAGTGAGAGTCCACACTTTCTTCTCTATTCCCCACTCAGCCAAACACTTCTGCAGCATGACAGAAATTGCAATCCCGGTATGTGGTGGTGGAATGTCATAAAAGTTAAAAGTCATCTTCTGTAATTGCCAATCTGAGTCAACATAGCGACCGGTTATGACCATATACGAGAGGTTTTGATCCAACTTTCAAAGATCTGTACTCAAACTCATACGATTCACTGACTTCAACTGCACCATCAATTTCTTCTTCTCCATCTTGTAAGAAGAAATGCAATCCTTCTTTGCCATAGCCCTACTAATCTTCTGGTAATGAGACGTGGCAGTTTGCATCGCCAAATTGAACAACTCATATTCTGAAAAGCAAAAGGGCAACTCATGCACAATAATCATGTGTGAGATAATCTCCCTAAGCTTAGAATGGTCGTACTGAAAATTCTGCACCGAAGACACTGTTTCTTTCATTGATAATGTCTTCGTAACGGTGAGATTCTGCTGACCCTTAGATTTCTGAAGCTTGCTAGCAGTGCAATGCGCAAGATGCCTCAAAAAGTGCGATGTAACACCAGTCTTGTTGATTGTAAGCTTCGTCTTACAATGAATACACTCAGTTTTTTTTTTTTTTTTTGTAGAAGAATTAGGGATAGCTACCTCTTTAAAATCCTCCCAAACTTTGGATGTTTTCTACCTTTTCTTAGGCTGAAATGGATTTTCAGCAACATCTTCAGCTTGAGTCTGACTCGTATCCACTTGTGGTGTACCTCCATCCAAAGCATCTACACTAGGAGATACAAATGCCGGACTAGTAGTCGACTCTTGAGCTGATTCAGTGTTTGGAGTCAACATTTGATAGCTGAGACCACAAGAAAGTAACAAAATTAAACTAGAATACAAATCTTTATTTTCGGACTGAGAGCAATATGAATTGTGGCTATATATATAATTCTAACTGCAATCAGCCAATATGAATTGTGGCTCTTTCACTGCTACTCTAATACTCAGCAAGTTTCACATTCTAAATTGAACTGTAATAAGCCAATATAAAAAAGCCACATTCTAAATTCACAAATCCTAATAGAGCATTCACAAATCCTAATAGCCATATTCACATAAACTAACTGAGACCATATTCACAAATCCTACTAGCCATATTCACAAATCCTAATAGCCATATAATATGTTTGCATGTCTCAGAAAATTCAGTTAAAATAACGAAATCTAAAAGATAGATATTTCAACTACAATTTGCAAATATAGTATCTAATAATTATGACATCTAATAATAACTTAAGCAACTTACGCGGTGTGGTGTGAGTCGGGGTCGGGAACGAATGAAGGAAGCGGTGCTGTTGTTGTAAAATGGATGGTGGCACTGCTTCTGTTATCGCCGACTCGCCGAGAGATAGGAGAATTGTGGCTCTTTCACTGACGCGCCCGACTGAGAGAGGAAAGGCGGCGGAGCTGTTGTTGTAGAGGAGAAGGCGGCGCTGCGAACCGACGATGTTGTCGCCGAGAGAAAAGAGACGTGCGGTGGCTGACTTGTGAAGTTGTGGAGGAGATGTGCGGCGCAGCGGAGCTATTGTTTAGGGCTAGTAGTCGAGAATTCAAATTGAAGTCTGAAGGGTTAGGGAAAGAATAGCCGAATAGGATTCTAATTCAATTTTGTAAACGAACCAAGCCGCTCGCGAACTATTCGGAGCTCGGCTCGAAAAAGCTCATTTAAAATTAGTTCGTTTTCTTAACGAGCCGAACTCGAGCCGAATCCGAGCTCGATAATTATCGAGCCGAACTCGAGCCTGTACATGTTCGGCTCGTGAGCTCGCGAATATGTTCGGCTCGAACCTATTCGCGAGCCTGTTCGCGAGCTTATTCGCGAATAGGCTCACGAACATGTTTGTGAATAGGTTCGTGAGCCTATTCGCGAATAGGTTCGCGAATAGGATCGCGAATAAGTTCATTAAATTATTAATTTTATATATTTCATTTAAGACGAAGCTTACAATCAACATGACTGGTGTTACATCGCACTTTTTGAGGCATCTTGCGCATTGCACTGCTAGCAAGCTTCAGAAATCTAAGGGTCAACAGAATCTCACCGTTACGAAGACATTATCAATGAAAGAAACAGTGTCTTCGGTGCAGAATTTTCAGTACGACCATTCTAAGCTTAGGGAGATTATCTCGCACATGATTATTGTGCATGAGTTGCCCTTTTGCTTTTCAGAATATGAGTTGTTCAATTTGGCGATGCAAACTGCCACGCCTCATTACCAGAAGATTAGTAGGGCTATGGCAAAGAAGGATTGCATTTCTTCTTACGAGATGGAGAATAAGAAATTGATGGTGCAGTTGAAGTCAGTGAATCGTATGAGTTTGACTACAGATCTTTGGAAGTCGGATCAAAACCGCTCGTATATGGTCATAACCGGTCACTATGTTGATTCAGATTGGCAATTACAGAAGAGGACTTTGAACTTTTATGACATTCCACCACCACATACCGGGATTGCAATTTCTGTCATGCTGCAGAAGTGTTTGGCTGAGTGGGGAATGGAGAAGAAAGTGTAGACTCTCACTGTTGATAATGCTGCGAATAATGATGTGGTTGTTCGGCTATTGAGGGACAATATCTTATTCAATGGGACACTTCACTTAGGTGGAAAAATATTCCATGTGAGATGTTGTGCGCACATCCTTAACCTCTTGGTGTTAGATGGCTTAACTCCTATTCAAGATATCATTTACAAGGTGCGAGAAAGTGTGAAATATGTAACAGCTTCAGAGGGACGTGTCAACAGCTTCAGAGGGACGTGTCAACATGTTCAGTGAAATTGCAAAGCAATTGCAATTGTCTTCCAAGAAATTGGTTTTGGATTGTTGCACAAGGTGGAATGCTACATACCATGTTGTCAGCTGCCTTAGAGTTTAAAGCGGTCTTTCCACGATATCAGCAAATGGATGTTTCATATATCTATTTGCCTACAGAAGAGGAATGGAAGACAGTTCAAATTATTTGCAACTTATACAAGGATTTCAAGAATGAAACTGATTTGATCTCAGATATTTTAATGCTTTAAGTATTTGTTTTAATATTGAATACTGGTCTGATCTCAGGTATTTTAATGCTTTAAGTATTTGTTTTATAAAGAGGTTTGAGGCTGGTTTATTTAATTTTTAATTTAACTTAGCATTTTCTGTACATAGTTTCTTCTTTATTTCTTCATGTTACTGATGTGAATAGTTATGAATGACTTCTATTCAAAATTTAGCGTCTGTGAATACTTAGCCTATATAATTCACTTTTATTGTAGGTTCTGAGTATTCAACATCCAATCTTTTCTTACCTCAACTTATTGAAATCAAATTGAAATTGGGAGCTAATGTTGAAGGTTCGGGTGACTTTTTCTTGCAAGAAATGAAAGACAAAATGAAAAAGAAATTTGATAAGTATTGGGGATCTTGCAACATAATGATTTCAATAGCAGCTGCATTAGATCCTAGAAATAAGATGAAATATATTGAGCATTGTGCTAGCAATTTCTTTTCTAAAGCTGACGGAGTATTATTTAAAGTCACAGTTCGTAAGACTTTAAATAATCTCTATGCTGAGTATGTTGAGGAATATAGAGCTATATAGAGCTGGTAGTAGTATTGGAAGGAGTAGCAGTAGTGAAAATGATGTTATTGCTAGTGAAAGGGGCAATGCTAGTGTTTTGATAGGATCTAATCCAAGTAATTATGCTAGATATCTTCAAACTGTTGATGATGTTGAAGATTTGAAATCTGTTTTGGATACCTATTTTGAAGAAAAAGTCATCAAATGGAAAGAGCCTGGACATTTTGATGTCATTATGTGGTGGAAATTGAATAGTAGTTTAGAATATTATCAAAGATGGCTTGTGACGTGTTGTAGATTTCGATTACTATTGTTGCTTCAGAGTCTGCATTTAGTGCGGGTGGTCGAGTTATAGAACCACATCGAGCCTCTCTAGTAGTAGATACGGTGCAAATGTTACTTTGTGCCGGGGATTGGTAGCGAGCTACTTATGGGATTAAGGGAAAAAAGAAGGTATTATTATTTATTTTGATGTTTTTTCTTACATTTATTCATGTATATTCTTATATCTAAACTTTTCTATATGTCTTTCTACAGGATGACACTCAAGACATCAAAGAATATACAATGTCTTGAGAGTTTTGTGAAGAAAATATTGGTAAAGTTATTTCTTTTGAATTTGTCTAATTTTTGGTATTACTCATTTGTGATTTTTTTTTATGTAATTTGAATTTCTTGGTATTTGTAGGATGAGATTTGCAAGGAGCTTCAAGATCAAATGCCATGTTTTATAAATATTGTGTAATTTTGATACTTTATGTGGATTTATTTTGTGATTTTGCATTGTGGATTGAAATTTTTGGAATGACTACATAACAGATTTTATTTATTATTAATACACGAGCTGAGCTCGAACTCGAGCCTGAATTCGAAATCGAGCTCGAATTCGAATTTGAAATCGAGCTCCAAAATCAAGCAAATTCGAGCTCGAGATAAACGAATAATTAACGAACCGAATACGAATCGAGCTCGAACTTAATATTATTCTGTCGAGCCGAGCTCGAGCTCATTTTAAAGCTCGAGCTCGAGTCGAACTCGAGCCTACCCAAAATTTCGCGAGCCGAGCCCGAGCCTGAAGGTATTCGGCTCGGCTCGGTTCGTATACAGCCTTACCGACTAATCGATTAACATAGTAATAGCATCGGATATATTCTCTCTCTCTCTCTGAGTTTGTAGATATATTCTCTCAAATATGCTATTTATTTAAGCATCGGAGTCTCTTCCTCGAGCAACTCCTAGTTTGGCAGGTCTTTACGAAGAAACGATGAGGATCAAGGAATTGGATTACTTCAAATGGGTCGCTTATTTCTAAAAAATTATACCCTATAAACTCTAAATAAAATGCTATCCAACGATATATGGCAGAGATAGATGATAAAAAAGTGTTAATATCTCTAAATAACCATTTTATTTAGGTATAATTGCGTGTAATATCACCACCTTTAGCTAAAATCCAATCTGCCCATGACCTTTGGATTATCCAAAGTTTATCATAACCTTTCAATATTGTTCAATTTTCCTATACCAAACTTTTGTGACTTATCCAGATTTACCCCAAATTTGCACAAAATTATACAACAAACCCCACCTTCAAGCGATATACACAGGACAATGAGGCTAGTGTTCACAACCAACTATGACCACAAAATCATTGTGCAGCGACTCGAAGGAGCATTCAATCGAGTCATGCTAGTCAGCTTTCGCAACAAGCGTGGTGATGAAGGCAGACTTCGGCGTCCACAAATGAAGGACCAGCGGAGATTCAGAGATGTTCTGCTCAAATGCAGAGCTGAGGGATTTCCAGATCTCTCCGAGGAATAATAATAATAATAATAATAATAATAATAATAATAACAGTTTATTATTATTATTATTATTATTATTATTATTATTATTATTATTAAGAAATCCTACATAGTTGAATATCTCAAAGATAAGTTTTTAATAGTTATATACATCTTGTTAATAAGTAATTGATCTCAGGTCTTAGTGTTGTTTAATTCACCGATTGAGCTTGTTTCTTCTTTTATCCACTCTTGCCATATATCCATCCCCACAAAAGAAGGAAATTATTCTTCAAATACTCTCTCAAGTCTCAACGAATGCTTCAAGCTAGCTATGACACTCGATTTCTAGCTTCTCCTTTGTTTTAAGACAACTACAAGCTTTTAACCCACCCATTCAAAGCCAGATTTCTGTATTCGTGAAATAGACCTTTACTTTAAAAAACTAATAGTAGTATTTGAAAAGAGTTTTTGCTATCTTGGATTCTTGGTACGTCACAAATAATACTCCCTTTTTTATTTATATATACTATCCTATAATATATTACCCCCAATATATTTATTTATTTACCTATTTTATCATACAATGTGCTCTTTTTCTCCACTCATAATATAATTAATTATTATTATTATTATCAATATTATTTAGATGAGACGACCCTTCCCTCACTCACAATATATTCAATCACTTTCATTAAACCGTGTATCATTATTTCCATATTGTTGAACCAAACACTCAATAAAAGTAACATTTTTTGTTATCATTCCTTCTATTTATTTGATTTCATTCTCTTTCCATTCTCTATTTGAACCAAATAAGAACACTAATGCTTGTTTGGTTAACTCATTATCTAAATCAAACAAGAAGTAGTGGATTCAATTGATTGAATCTCTTTTCAACCTCCAAAAAAGCTCAACCAAACATGGGCTAAGAGTGTAATTGACCTTATTTCTTAATGCGTTTTTTTTTTTATTGAAAATATAAATTTTCAGCCTTTTTCACCATTTTCACGTTATGTGAGGTGGTTAATATCTCTTTGGTAGGATGGAAAAAATTTCCAAGGAATCCATTTTCCCTCAATTTCATGATCATATTATCACGAAAAATTGTTGTAATAATATAATCTCATCTATTTTTTTTTTATGAGAAAAGGGATTTTATAAAAGACCGAAAAAATGGCACCAGAAATGCCAAAGAGTTACAGAGCATGAAGGTCTAAAAACGGTGACATCCAAGATGAGAAGCTAACATCAGCGTTACTCAACTTGAAGGTCTTTATCCAACACCAAAACCTAACCTTAATCTCACTGATTAAAGCTTGAACATCCCACGTCTTTCCGTCGAACCGACTTTCGTTACGGTTCTTCCACATTAACCAAGTAATGCACATCCATAGTGCCCGGAGTATCTTCATGTGCTTCTTCTTCCCCAGATTTGTGAAGGCCTCGAGGTGCTCCGTTATGTCATTTGGTCTTGGTCCGTTGATACCAAGCCACTGTTGGATTCCCGACCACACAGCGTCCGCCTTCGGGCATTCGATGAAGAGATGTTTGCAAGTTTCGCTTCTGTGACAGCAAGCGTTGCACCAGGATTCTTCAACTCCAATCTGAATATTCCTTCTTCTCAAATTGTCGCAGGTTGGCAACCTATTTCTAACAAGCCTCCATGTCGTGACTTTTGCCTTATGAGTTGCCGGAGTAATCCACACTTCCTTGAGGATCTCTGATGTGGGAATGGAGTTGGTGTTTCGTGTCTTTGCGGCTTTGACAATATCGTATGCAGATTTTGTAGAGAAATCACCTCCCTTTGTGGCCTTCCATCTCCAAGCATCCTTCTTACCTGCAATTGGTGAGGAAGGAGTAATAATATCAAGAAGATCGTTAGCAGCCTCTTTTTCCCTCTCGAGGAGAGCCCGTCTCCACTTTAACTTCCAAACCCATGAACCCTCTGTCCACTCCCCTTGCTCGCAGACAAAGGCCTCCTTTTTCTCACTCAGTCTGTACAGTCTAGGGAAGATCTCCTTTAGGGGTCTTGATCCAATCCACCGATGTTCCCAGAATTTGGTATTATTCCCGTCTCCAAGCACCCTCTCAATGTTTTTAGCAAACCAATTTCCCATCTTCTCCCCGACTGTTGACAGTACACTCTGCCACCATCCCCTCCCTCCCCCTCCCTGTGATCTTCCCTTTTTTGGCACACCAATCCCTTCACTATCCCATTCTAACTCCCCGTAAATAGATCTCACAATTCTCACCCACAACTTCCCTTCCCCTCCTGATAAATACCGCCACACCCACTTCGATATTAACGCATGATTGAAGCATTCCATGTCTCTAATCCCCAGACCGCCTTGCTTGAAATCCAAGCTCAAATCTCCCCATTTAACCCACGATATTACCCCCGCACTGGCCTTTCCCCCCAAAGGAACTTACCGAAGATGGAGTTGAGAGCTTTAATGATAGACTTTGGGATGCAGGTGTAGGAAAGTTGATACACCAGAATCGCCACGAGAACAGATTTAATCAGTGTAATGCGCCCAGCAAGGGACAGATTTTTGGACCTCCACCCTTGGATGTAGTGACCCGCTCTTTTATATATTTTAAATCCAGTAATGAGTGTTTATTTTTGTTCATCAGTGAATGAAAACGGTTTTTATCCTAATATGAATTCAGCTTATGATCCTGAATTTATATTGTTAAAGCAGTTAATGATATTATTTCAGAGTTATAACTGACTTAGCAAAGTCACGTTATTTATTTAAGCGAGATGAAATTTGATTTTATTTTTACTCAGATCGTGAATTATTTCCGACTCAGGAAGTTAATTAAATCTGCGGATTTAATTTAGATATCAGAACAACGAACGAATTAAATCTACGGATTTAATTTAGATTCATTTTATAATTTATCGGTTTTAGTGAGAAATCACATGTCGAAATACGAGATTTATTTAAATAAACAGTATCAAGCATATACGAGCACACGATCCATCTTACAGTTACAGAATCACCGAGACAGAGAAAATACATCAATAATTCTCCTCTACATTTTTTTTTTCCCTTCTTTTTCTTCTCTTTTTCTTTCCATTAATTTTGTTCCCCACTCCATCAACTCCACTACCCTATGCTCCCCACCATCTCCACTACCTTTGCTCCCCATCAACTCCAACACTTCACCCATTCCTTCCATTTCGCACCAGCAATCACAAAGAGAAGGAAGACTTGGCTTAACTACTTTGCCAAGATTTCAAGCTGCTCCAGTCCAGTAGTACCCCAACACTCGAAGCTAGAGTTTATTGGGTGAAAAACCGTGCATGAGGTAAGGCAGCGAATCTGCCATAAGCACACTGCTCCGGCAGTGTTTTGCAAGGCGATTCCAGCCATCCAAACGGTTCCCAAAAATTCCCAAATTAATTGTGTATCATCTTTCATACATTTTCTATATTTTGGTAAAATTTCAGAATATTTAGAGCTCGCATGATTTATTTATGAATTTGTAAACATCACTGCCCATCTGGAATACATTTTTGGTAAACAATCTTTGGGAGATCATAAGTAAAGTTTCACTCGGTGAAAACCTTTGAAACTTGAATATGTCACTCTAGACTCCCGTATCTTTCTTTTGACATCGGCCTCACCATTTTTGAGTAAGGGAAACAACCGGTATAAATTCTTGAAATCTAGTTCTTATTCCATGTACCATCCAGTAGATTTTACAAACCTACGACTTTGAGGTGGAAAAGGCCGACTTAAATATTTGATTCTCAAGCCTATCTTTCTACTGAATATTCACTGACATGTTGGGAACTTACTTGTTCAGTTTTAGAATTTTTGGTGAAGCTTAAAGTGGTTTTTCCGATTTATGTTCTGAATCTGCCAAACTTGAACTCTTTTTGTGCACTGAACTTTAGATAGTCATATCTTCTAAACCATGAAGGTTCTTAGAGTAAATCCAACTGGAGAGTGTTATGATCTCTCCCTAGTTTCCAGATTGACCTTTGGGGTTCCCAGTGGAGTTTTGTAAAGGGAGATATGAATTTTTAAAGAAAGCCCACTGACTTGGTTGTAATCTGGAAATATGAAATTTACAGATTTTTGCTTGTTAAATACCCATCTTTGAGAGGGCATATCTTGCTCGTTTGAATTGTTTTTCATTCGATTCAAATTGGAGAATGATCCTTGAAATGTCTAGTTTCCAGAATGTCTTTTGGAGCCTCATTTGGAGATCCGAGGTAGATTTGGTGTCTGTTGTAAAACAACCCCTTAAGAGCTCAAGTTGTTGAATTATTTTCTATGTATCAAAGTTTATTTTAAAGGATGTTTCGTGAAAGATTTAGTATATGTGCGTAACAAGTTTGGGACTATTTATTTTAAATGAGGTCCGTTCTTTATTTAAATTAGGATGGACTTTTAATGAATATTTTTGGGATTAAACTATTATTTCTTGATTTATATAAATTATTTTTAAGGACTTATAAATATGAATTTCGTAGGCCTACTGACCTACTGTGATCGACGGTTTGTCGATGTCTAACAGCTTTGAAAATTTTATAGCAAGTCCCTACATGAGTCTTGAGTACCCTGGTAAAATTTCAAGCCATTCCAACTTCGTATGATACTTCTTTAAAATGTAAAACCTAAACTGCACATTACTACTGAGAATTTCAGAGAACAGAGAAAAGAGTCATTTATTTCAGTAGCTTCCTGGGTGATCTAGCTTTCCAAATTTTTATGGTATTAACCTTATTGTGTTATTTAGATATCCACCAAAGTTGAGCCCAGTTTGACAACGTTTGCTATTTTTCAAAAATACAAGTTTTCGATTGTTCAAAACTGCCGAACATGGTAGATCGTGGTAAAAACGTCATATCTCTCAAACCACTTGGAGTTTTCGACTCTATTTTTTTTTTTATATGAAACTAGACTCGAAGATCTTTCTTTCGGTATGAGTCTCGAGTCCAGGAGATGTCGGAGTCAGAACAGATTAAATTTTGAAGTTGAGTCAGTGTAAAAGCAGAGCATGTTTTGATGATGTTTGATTGTGATTCTTATGTGCCTTATGTTGAGCCTTTTTATTTTATTTTATTTTTTTATTTTATAACATTACTTGTTCTTATTTATTAAGCCCGATTAATTATGAGATTATAAAGCGAATAAGTTGAAGTATTTATTTTCTATTGACTACGAGGAGCGGGGTTTATTTAATTGACGGATTAGAACACCCCGAAGAGAACGGATTAATTTTTGTTAATTATCCGGCTTCATGAGACGAGACTTAGCTTTTGTTTAAATCCGATAGCCTGGATTAACAATAGAAATTCCCTGATTATTATCTCAGAATAATAGTTCATGCATACGAGATTCATGCATAGTTTAATTACGCATTCTCATTTAATTGAGAATTTTCCCTCGATTTAAAGTCTTACGTTATTTTCTCGGATTAAAGGTCGAGCGCAAGAATAAGAGCTCGTCAAGGAGTCACTAATCTGTAGCAAAGCTTTGCTATCAGGTGGGCATTACTTTCATATATATCAAATGAGTTTAAATATTACGTTCAAGCAAGTTATTTCATGATTAAATTAATTGAAGTTATTTCAAATATTGTCTTGCCATAAAATATTTAAATTTCAGTATGATATCTATCTGATGTGACTTTTATCATGTAATCGAATTCGGGTCTTGAGCAGTTGATAGCTATCCTGCCAGGGCTAGTGTACACCAGTGACCGTGAGTCATCTAGCGGGTTGGCCGGTCAAGTGACCGTGAGAGGTGGCCACCTCTCCGGCACACAGTTCCAGATATGATAGATTACAAGAGAACTTAGTCTGCAGACGAACTTTAAGAATCACAAATGAATTTAGTAAGCTTGGGCCTTTTAGAGAAAAACTCCCTTGCTGTACTGTTTATGATGGCATGACAATTTACAACTTTACGAAGCATGTTATATTTCATAGTAGGCATATGTGCCCACTGAGTACTTTTGTACTCAGCCCTGCATATATTTCTAAATGTGCAGGTTGAGCAGCTGCCGATGGTGATGAAGTGACGAGCGGGACTCTTTTGTCTTATTATGTATTAATGAACTCTAGGGTTACATGTCTTCATACATGTAATCAGAACCTTATTCCGCTGCGTACTCAGAAGTTTTATGTTATTTTGGATAAGTCGGAGTTATCCGAACTTGTTAGTTATTTGAGTCTATACGACAAAAACTCTGTTATATTATAGATATCTATGTTGTTAACAATGATGAAATACGATCCTTTCTTGTTTGATTATTCCCCTTTCTACCCCGCTTCTAATCTCCCTCCATTAGCCACGATTTCCCGGCTTAATTATCCTTAATTAGGACCGGTCGTGACAGAGTGGTATCAGAGCAGTTCATTTGCTCTGAACCCTAGAGTTAGCCCATTTTTCTAGTATGATCACTATTATATATGAGTCAGTCAGCCAAAGCTCATCACTTCATCACATCGTCATGCTCAGCAAGAAAGAAGGTGGTAATGATTTTAAAACATTGAGAAGTTCACGTTTTATATGAATGTACTGATGTTTACATTCAAGTTTTATGCTTTATTGATTGATTAGATATCTCAATGAACTTAGATGCGTTAAGAATGCATGATCACTGTTACGAGAAGAACGATAGAAGCTAGAAACTCAGTTATATTTCACTATAGCCATGGTGAAGAGCTAAGAAAGAGGAAGAGAATCCAATGAAAGCAGTGCAAGCAGAGTGCCACGCACGAATCACTGAAGCAGGCATAGTTCTTCATTCAGGTTGTTCACGCAAGACGGAGCACCTAATCGACTATTGCCTTCGATGATAGTTTAAGTACAATATTGCTTATAAGTGATGAGTGCAACTGATGTAATCAGTTAGCTAATCCCTAATAAGCTGAGACTCGCTTCTAGCCTCGATTATCACTAGCTATGGCTTGAGGATAACCTTCATGATTCATGTATGAACTTCAGAGTTAGACTTACGAGGGGTCAAAATGCTTTGTATATGATGTTATAATATTACGATTAAAGCTATCAGCTTATAGTTTCAGATATTCGGAACCATTCTACTTACAGTACCTATCGCAATAGATAAGGACATGATTTAGAATCCCTATTGATTACGATCACCTGCTACAAATCGAAAGGAGGATAGGTGCCATGGGTAACTAGAAGTTACCAACCATTATGATTGACTAGAAAAATCTATACAAGTGCGTAAGACGGGAGGAGTTCCTGAAGATGGTTTGGAGTTTAACAAGAGCTAGAAATATCGACAATGGTTCGATGTTAAAGTTAAGAGATTGAGATTATGATGAGAGACTAAGCAGGTTAAGTATGCATACCTTAGTCGATCAGAGACATTCCCCAGTTAGAACATTTTAGACCAAACATTCAGTTTAGTAGCCAGAATGCAAGCATTGACTAAGGTCATTCCATGACTTAGAATTACACATGGGGACACATACCCTATAAAGGTGCTCAGATGAGCAAAAGCTATTTCCTTATTGAATGCGTGATGATTCAGAAGGTCTTTTGCAATAACACGGAAGAGTGCTTCAAATTATATGGTTGCATTTCAAGCGCTATGTGAAGGAACACTAAGTACTAGAAGTACTACATTAAGATCATATAGAGGAACATTATTGAGTAAGGTCGAGCCTACCTTATTTCGCCTATAGAAAATGTTTAAGGATTGCATTAAACTAGGAGGCAGACTCCAAGTTTGAGAAGCTCTAGAATATTCTCAAGGACATGTTCAAGATATTAAGAAGAAAGTGGTGATTTTAGACCAAATATACCTTTTGCAGCCAAGGAACAAGAATTGCCAAGTTCGGAAAAGTATTTCTGAATGACTGAGAAGTAGTTGTGTCGGACCTGGCCAGTCCACATGGCCAAAATCTCAGTAGTCGTCATATATGGGTCTTTAAACCTATATATTTTAAACCTTCATCTGAAAAGCCAAACGGGTTCAGACTATTAGGTCATTTCGTTTCGACCTTTCAGTCAATTCATTTCTACCCTATGGTTATTCATTTTCAATTATTTGGCAAATTATCGAAACACTTTGCCTAATTGCCATTTGTTATTTGAATCATTGCGATCTACTAGTTGTTGGTAGATTTTCTGTGACCCAAGGACAAACAGATACTCATCAGATTAAATCAGTCAAACACGTATGCTTCAACCCAAAGGTCAAGCACGTAATGCATACAGACATTCTCTTGTGCATTTAGTAGGACGTTATTTGTGTATTTCAAAAACGATGATCATTTCGATGCTTTTGTATGCCCCTACATTGGCTTAGTTATTTTGACAAGTATTAGTACGAAAATGCTGGTTCATAGGGCATTTCGGAACTGAGCTCTTTCATGATGACCTTGCTAGATAGCTAGTTCATCGTGTATAATGCTTGGATAGATCACCAGATCTATATTCAATTGTTGATGAAATAGTCCTCATTGATACTAATTTCCCATGTCTATGTAGCGACCCTATCAGTCTTTTGCGGCAAGTCACTTCCGCTATGTTATTTATATACTTTCATGAGGAAGAGTATGAGCGAGATTTGAGAATCAAGAAAATAATTTACAGAATCGATGATATGCATCTGTGTATTACATTGGTGACTATATGTCGACTCATCGGAATGCCAACAAAGCAAAGGCGTCCGAGAGAAGTTGGATAGAACAATAGTATGCCTTGTGATGTTGCATTAACAACTTGTGTTTTGACCTAATAGAATGCCGTCAAAACGAGGACGACCAAGAGGAGGGGGCGGGATTCCCCGAAATGAAGGAAGAGGCCCAGAAACAGGGCCAGAACCAGAAATAGTTCAATCACCTGTTCAGCCAGAACGACGGATTGAAGAATTATTCTTGCGACAGAACCCACCTACCTTCAACGGGACAGGAAACCCGGCAGAAGCTGAAACTTGGGTTCGCGCTATTGAGCGCATTTTCAACTTCCTGCGTTGCACCAACCAAGAGCGCCTGACTTGTATGTCCTTTCAGCTGACTGGGTCAGCTGATTTCTGGTGGGAAGCACGGATGAAAACGATGACAGCAGAGCAGTTAGAAAACCTGACTTGGGAACAATTCAAAGCCGGTATATATGACAAGTATATACCCAAGAGCTACCGCAAGAAAAAGGAGGCTGAATTTTACAATCTGAAACAAGGGAAGATGTCGGTAACTCAATACGATAGGATGTTCTGCGATATGTCTAGATATGCGCCGGAACAAGTTGACACAGATGAGAAGATGGCTGAAAAGTTTTGTGCCGGTCTGAGGCACGAGATTAGGATGGCTTTGGCAAGCCACGGAGGATTGTCTTACACTGAGTCGCTCAGCCGAGCGTTAGACATTGAGGCAGCCATGCCTGGAGAAAGACCTGCAACTGTACCTGCGCCAGCACCTCCACATGATCAAAGTTATAATCCGAATTTCAAAGGAAAAAAGAGATGGGACAACAGTAACCCGAACCAAGGCGAGAATAGGCCATGGCAGGGACGGGTCTTCCAGTCACAGGGCTATGGAGGCCAGAGTGCACCGAAACAGATGGGAAATAACCAACAGAGGGCCCCACATTGCCCCAAATGTAACAAAAGTCATGTGGGAATCTGTAAGGCCGGCAGTGATAGTTGTTATATCTGCAACCAGAAGGGGGCACTATGCAAACCGGTGCCCGAATAAGCAACATGGAACGGGTTCAAGACCAAACCCACCTATCTAGGCTCCGCATCTGCGAGCAATTCAAGCTTTGCCCCAACCATATCCAAGGCAGCAACCACAGTATCAGCAGCCACAGCAGCACCAACAGCTACTGTACCAACCACAACCTCAACAACCGTATCAGCAACAGGCCCGCCAACAACAGCAGCGACAACAGAAACAACATGAAAAACCTCGTCATGCTAGAGCCTATGCTATGAGGCAGAAGCAGCCCGAGAACAACCAGGGAAACCTGGCAGGTATGGGCATGCTACTCAATACTCCTGTTGTACTTCTATTTGATACGGGCGCATCGCATACTTTCATTTCAAGTACATGTGTTGACACATTAAAACTTAAAATGGAAAGAGCTGACCAGGAGTTGAGTATATCATCACCTATAGGAGGGATGACGACAGTAGATCATGTGTGCTTGAACCTAGAACTGAACATAGGGTCACTCAAGATTGTAGTGAACAACTCCTATGTTATACCGATGGGAGATGTGGACATAATCCTAGGAATGGACTGGCTAGTCGAGAACTATGCCACCATCCTTTGTAATGAAAGACGGATATCATTTCGACCCCCAGGAAGGGAGCCGTCACATTTCCACGGAATTAGTATGGGAAGAAGAAAGATGATCATCTCCGCTCTACAAGCAACGAGAATGATGAAGAAGGGATACCCAGCTTACCTCGTATACTTGCACGGAGAACCGGGAACTGAAAGGAGCATAGAAGATGTAACAATTGTACGAGATTTTTCAGATGTATTTCCAGAGATTCTGCCAGGGCCACCACCGGACAGACCAATTGAGTTTACCATTGATTTGGAGCCCGGGGCAGCTCCCATTTCGAAGGCACCATACCGGATGGCTCCTAAAGAGTTGGAAGAACTCAAAATACAACTGCAAGAACTTTTGGAACTTGGATTCATTAGGCCAAGTGTATCACCTTGGGGTGCACCCGTACTTTTTGTGAAGAAAAAGGATGGCACATTGCGAATGTGTATAGACTATAGAGAACTGAACAAAGTGACACTGAAGAACAAATATCCTTTACCAAGGATAGATGACCTCTTCGACCAGCTCAAGGAAGCAAGCGTGTTCTCGAAGATTGATTTGCGGTCTGGTTATCACCAGCTGAAGATTCGACCAGAAGACGTACCTAAGACGGCATTTCGAACTAGGTATGGCCACTACGAATTTGTAGTTGTGCCATTCGGACTAACCAATGCGCCAGCCGTGTTCATGGACCTCATGAATCGAGTGTTCCATCCGTACTTAGACAAATTTGTCTTGGTATTCATAGATGACATCCTGATATACTCGAAGAATGAGAAAGACCATGAGGAACATCTGAGAATTGTTCTAGAAACGTTGAGGACGGAGCGCCTTTATGCCAAATTCAGCAAGTGCGAGTTTTGGCTCAACGAAGTCACGTTTTTAGGACATATTGTGTCATCAGAAGGGATTAAAGTGGACCCTGAAAAAGTGCAAGCGGTGCGTGAATGGAGATCGCCTACTAACCCTATTGAGATAAGAAGTTTCTTAGGATTGGCAGGTTACTATCGGAGGTTTATGGAAGGATTTTCCAAAATTGCAAGGCCAATGACGCAACTACTCAGGAAGGGAATAAAATTTTCTTGAACAGAGGAGTGCGAGAAGAGCTTCCAAGAACTTAAGGAGAAATTAACTACGACACCGGTGTTAACCGTCCCAACAGCTGATAAGGAATACGTGATCTACACAGACGAGTCCAAAAATGGACTTGGTTGCGTGCTGATGCAAGAAGGAAGAGTGATAGCATATGCGTCACGACAGCTTAGGCCACATGAACTGAATTACCCGACTCATGATATGGAGTTAGCTGCAGTGGTGCACGCACTAAAGATTTGGAGACACCACCTATATGGAGTTAGGTGTGAGATATTCACAGACCACAAAAGCCTAAAGTACTTTTTCGAGCAACAGGACCTTAACATGAGACAAAGGAGGTGGCTCGAACTAGTGAAGGATTATGACTGCGGTATTAACTACCACCCGGGTAAGGCCAATGTAGTAGCTGATGCATTGAGCCGTAAAACTCAATCTAGGTTGGGATGCCTCGTCACCCAAAAGAATGAGCTCATCAATGAGTTTGGAAAAATGAGCATAGAAGTGGTTAAACCACCAGGGACGATAGCAAGCGTTGTTGCAACAATACCTAGCTTGAGAAAGATGATTGTAGAAGCACAAAGAAAAGACGAGAAAATGGAGAAACTACGGAAAACAGTAAGGAAATGAGGAGTCAAGAATTATCAAGAAGCATCAGATAATGCTATCCTCTTTGAGGGAAGGATATGCATCCCCCACAATAATGAGCTTAAGGATAAAATCATGAGTGAGGCTCATGATACCCCTTATACTGCCCACCCCGGGAGTACTAAGATGTATCAAGATCTAAAGAAGCATTTTTGGTGGGAAGGCATGAAAAGAGACATAGCATCCTTTGTAGAGAGATGCCTAGCTTGCCAATAAGTGAAGGCCCTACACCAAAGGCCATATGGAAAGCTACAACCATTGGAAATCCCAGAATGGAAGTGGAAGCACATAGCAATGAATTTTGTGACCAGTTTGCCCAAAACAAAGAGAGGAAACACTGCCATTTGGGTAATAGTGGATCGACTCACAAAATGTGCTCATTTTATACCAATACCGATCACACACGGGTCAGACAAGCTAGCTCAGTTGTATGTTCGAGAGATTGTACGCTTACACGGTGTACCCGTGTCAATCACATCAGATCGAGACTCGAAGTTCACATCTAGATTTTGGATGAGCTTACAGAAGGAGTTAGGCACGAGGCTAAATTTCAGCACCGCCTTCCACCCGCAGACAGATGGGCAGTCTGAAAGGACAATTCAGACCCTTGAAGATATGTTGAGAACAGTGGTGTTAGACAGAGGTGGAAGTTGGAAAGCAGTGCTGCCGTTGATTGAATTTGCCTATAATAACAGTTACCAGGCAACTATCGATATGGCACCATATGAGGCATTATATGGAAGAAAATGTAGATCACCGCTTTATTGGGATGAAGTGGGTGAGAGAAAAGTTTTAGGACCAGACATGATCAATGAGATGGTTGAGATAGTCCGCCAGATCAGAGGGCGAATAAAAGAGGCACAAGATAGACAGAAATCTTACGCTGATGCACGTCGAACTGAGTTATGTTTTGAAATAGGAGACAAGGTCTTCCTAAAGGTATCTCCTACCAAGGGGATAACTAGGTTGGTGTCAAGGGAAAACTTAGGCCCCGATTCGTAGGACCTTATGAGATTTTGGAGAGAATAGGCCCAGTAGCCTATAGGTTGGCGTTACCGCCAAGCTTTGGAAACGTTCACAATGTTTTCCACGTATCACAACTCAGAAAATACGTTTTCGATCCAAAGCACATAATCCACCAAGAAGAGATCATCATTTGCCCAGACTTGAGCTATGAAGAGAGACCAGAGGTCATTCTAGATCGAAAAGTACAACAACTCAGGAATAAGGCAATCACATCAGTGAAAGTCTTATGGAGACACCACGGACAAGAGGAAGCCACGTGGGAGCTTGAAGACAAAATGAAGGAGAAATACCCCGAACTGTTTTAGAAGAAATATGCAAATTTCGGGACGAAATTTTTGTTAAGAGGGGTAGTATGTAGTGACCCGCTCTTTTATATATTTTAAATCCAGTAATGAGTGTTTATTTTTGTTCATCAGTGAATGAAAACGGTTTTTATCCTAATATGAATTCAGCTTATGATCCTGAATTTATATTGTTAAAGCAGTTAATGATATTATTTCAGAGTTATAACTGACTTAGCAAAGTCACGTTATTTATTTAAGCGAGATGAAATTTGATTTTATTTTTACTCAGATCGTGAATTATTTCCGACTCAGGAAGTTAATTAAATCTGCGGATTTAATTTAGATATCAGAACAACGAACGAATTAAATCTACGGATTTAATTTAGATTCATTTTATAATTTATCGGTTTTAGTGAGAAATCACATGTCGAAATACGAGATTTATTTAAATAAACAGTATCAAGCATATACGAGCACACGATCCATCTTACAGTTACAGAATCACCGAGACAGAGAAAATACATCAATAATTCTCCTCTACATTTTTTTTTCCCTTCTTTTTCTTCTCTTTTTCTTTCCATTAATTTTGTTCCCCACTCCATCAACTCCACTACCCTATGCTCCCCACCATCTCCACTACCTTTGCTCCCCATCAACTCCAACACTTCACCCATTCCTTCCATTTCGCACCAGCAATCACAAAGAGAAGGAAGACTTGGCTTAACTACTTTGCCAAGATTTCAAGCTGCTCCAGTCCAGTAGTACCCCAACACTCGAAGCTAGAGTTTATTGGGTGAAAAACCGTGCATGAGGTAAGGCAGCGAATCTGCCATAAGCACACTGCTCCGGCAGTGTTTTGCAAGGCGATTCCAGCCATCCAAACGGTTCCCAAAAATTCCCAAATTAATTGTGTATCATCTTTCATACATTTTCTATATTTTGGTAAAATTTCAGAATATTTAGAGCTCGCATGATTTATTTATGAATTTGTAAACATCACTGCCCATCTGGAATACATTTTTGGTAAACAATCTTTGGGAGATCATAAGTAAAGTTTCACTCGGTGAAAACCTTTGAAACTTGAATATGTCACTCTAGACTCCCGTATCTTTCTTTTGACATCGGCCTCACCATTTTTGAGTAAGGGAAACAACCGGTATAAATTCTTGAAATCTAGTTCTTATTCCATGTACCATCCAGTAGATTTTACAAACCTACGACTTTGAGGTGGAAAAGGCCGACTTAAATATTTGATTCTCAAGCCTATCTTTCTACTGAATATTCACTGACATGTTGGGAACTTACTTGTTCAGTTTTAGAATTTTTGGTGAAGCTTAAAGTGGTTTTTCCGATTTATGTTCTGAATCTGCCAAACTTGAACTCTTTTTGTGCACTGAACTTTAGATAGTCATATCTTCTAAACCATGAAGGTTCTTAGAGTAAATCCAACTGGAGAGTGTTATGATCTCTCCCTAGTTTCCAGATTGACCTTTGGGGTTCCCAGTGGAGTTTTGTAAAGGGAGATATGAATTTTTAAAGAAAGCCCACTGACTTGGTTGTAATCTGGAAATATGAAATTTACAGATTTTTGCTTGTTAAATACCCATCTTTGAGAGGGCATATCTTGCTCGTTTGAATTGTTTTTCATTCGATTCAAATTGGAGAATGATCCTTGAAATGTCTAGTTTCCAGAATGTCTTTTGGAGCCTCATTTGGAGATCCGAGGTAGATTTGGTGTCTGTTGTAAAACAACCCCTTAAGAGCTCAAGTTGTTGAATTATTTTCTATGTATCAAAGTTTATTTTAAAGGATGTTTCGTGAAAGATTTAGTATATGTGCGTAACAAGTTTGGGACTATTTATTTTAAATGAGGTCCGTTCTTTATTTAAATTAGGATGGACTTTTAATGAATATTTTTGGGATTAAACTATTATTTCTTGATTTATATAAATTATTTTTAAGGACTTATAAATATGAATTTCGTAGGCCTACTGACCTACTGTGATCGACGGTTTGTCGATGTCTAACAGCTTTGAAAATTTTATAGCAAGTCCCTACATGAGTCTTGAGTACCCTGGTAAAATTTCAAGCCATTCCAACTTCGTATGATACTTCTTTAAAATGTAAAACCTAAACTGCACATTACTACTGAGAATTTCAGAGAACAGAGAAAAGAGTCATTTATTTCAGTAGCTTCCTGGGTGATCTAGCTTTCCAAATTTTTATGGTATTAACCTTATTGTGTTATTTAGATATCCACCAAAGTTGAGCCCAGTTTGACAACGTTTGCTATTTTTCAAAAATACAAGTTTTCGATTGTTCAAAACTGCCGAACATGGTAGATCGTGGTAAAAACGTCATATCTCTCAAACCACTTGGAGTTTTCGACTCTATTTTTTTTTATATGAAACTAGACTCGAAGATCTTTCTTTCGGTATGAGTCTCGAGTCCAGGAGATGTCGGAGTCTGAACAGATTAAATTTTGAAGTTGAGTCAGTGTAAAAGCAGAGCATGTTTTGATGATGTTTGATTGTGATTCTTATGTGCCTTATGTTGAGCCTTTTTATTTTATTTTATTTTTTTATTTTATAACATTACTTGTTCTTATTTATTAAGCCCGATTAATTATGAGATTATAAAGCGAATAAGTTGAAGTATTTATTTTCTATTGACTACGAGGAGCGGGGTTTATTTAATTGACGGATTAGAACACCCCGAAGAGAACGGATTAATTTTTGTTAATTATCCGGCTTCATGAGACGAGACTTAGCTTTTGTTTAAATCCGATAGCCTGGATTAACAATAGAAATTCCCTGATTATTATCTCAGAATAATAGTTCATGCATACGAGATTCATGCATAGTTTAATTACGCATTCTCATTTAATTGAGAATTTTCCCTCGATTTAAAGTCTTACGTTATTTTCTCGGATTAAAGGTCGAGCGCAAGAATAAGAGCTCGTCAAGGAGTCACTAATCTGTAGCAAAGCTTTGCTATCAGGTGGGCATTACTTTCATATATATCAAATGAGTTTAAATATTACGTTCAAGCAAGTTATTTCATGATTAAATTAATTGAAGTTATTTCAAATATTGTCTTGCCATAAAATATTTAAATTTCAGTATGATATCTATCTGATGTGACTTTTATCATGTAATCGAATTCGGGTCTTGAGCAGTTGATAGCTATCCTGCCAGGGCTAGTGTACACCAGTGACCGTGAGTCATCTAGCGGGTTGGCCGGTCAAGTGACCGTGAGAGGTGGCCACCTCTCCGGCACACAGTTCCAGATATGATAGATTACAAGAGAACTTAGTCTGCAGACGAACTTTAAGAATCACAAATGAATTTAGTAAGCTTGGGCCTTTTTAGAGAAAAACTCCCTTGCTGTACTGTTTATGATGGCATGACAATTTACAACTTTACGAAGCATGTTATATTTCATAGTAGGCATATGTGCCCACTGAGTACTTTTGTACTCAGCCCTGCATATATTTCTAAATGTGCAGGTTGAGCAGCTGCCGATGGTGATGAAGTGACGAGCGGGACTCTTTTGTCTTATTATGTATTAATGAACTCTAGGGTTACATGTCTTCATACATGTAATCAGAACCTTATTCCGCTGCGTACTCAGAAGTTTTATGTTATTTTGGATAAGTCGGAGTTATCCGAACTTGTTAGTTATTTGAGTCTATACGACAAAAACTCTGTTATATTATAGATATCTATGTTGTTAACAATGATGAAATACGATCCTTTCTTGTTTGATTATTCCCCTTTCTACCCCGCTTCTAATCTCCCTCCATTAGCCACGATTTCCCGGCTTAATTATCCTTAATTAGGACCGGTCGTGACATTGGATCTTCTTTTTGACCTTATCCACTAAATGATTCCAGTTCACCACCTTGTTTAAGCCATTACCGATTTTCAGCCCCAGATAATTGAACGGGTTTGATCCCACCTTACATCTCAGTTCGGCGGCCATTCTTTCCACTTTCTCTTTGTCAACACCGAGCCCAACAATGCTACTTTTATCAAAATTAACCGCGAGACCTGAGAGTAACTGAAAGATACCCAGCACATACCGCATTGCCGAAGCGTTGCTTTCACTGTCATCAAGGATGAAAATGGTATCATCCGCGTACTGCAAATGTGAGATCCTAACTTCATCTTTCCCGATAATGGCCGGGTGAACGAGCTTTTTCTCCACTGCTTTTGTCATGAGGGAATGGAGGCCTTCGGCTGCAACTAGAAAGAGAAATGGGGACAGCGGGTCTCCCTGTCTAAGTCCCCTTTCGAGGTGAAACTCCCCAGACGGCGACCCGTTCACCAGAACATTCGCCGATGCCGACTGAAGGCATCCTGAGATCCACTTCCTCCAAACAGGGTCAAAGTTAAAGCGGTCCAGCATTGTGTCAAGAAAATCCCATTCGATGGAGTCGTAAGCCTTCGCGAAGTCGATCTTAAACACAATTCTGCCCTTTCTATTTCTCTTTGCTTCTCCCACCACTTCGTTGAGAATCACGGCGCTATCCAAGATATATCTATCTGTAATGAAGGCACTCTAATTTTCGGCAATGATGGAGTCCATCATCATCCTCATTCTCCCCGCAAGGATCTTAGCGATGATTTTGTAGATGCTTCCGATCAAGGATATAGGCCGGTAGTCTTCAAGCGCCCCTGAATCCTCCTTCTTGGGAATGAGTACAATAAAGGAAGAGTTACCTCCCTTTGGAATTTTCCCATACCTGTGAAATTCTTGCATAACCTTAAGGAATAATCTCATCTAAATGGTTGACAAAAATGTGAGAAACTTTTTTTCCCAACCCTAAAGAACATGGTATTATAACAAAGGCGATTCCATTAAAATGTGATAAAAATTTTCTTTTAATAGCCCTTTTTCTTTTGATATACTGCAATTAAAGATGATACATCTTCGTAAAAGAATGTGGAATAAGAAAAAAAAATAAAAATCAACGAAATAAAATAAGCCCAAATAGTTGAAGATGTGATTGAGTTATAATTGTATCCGGTACGAAAGAGTGGTTATTTCATTGAAGCATTATTGTTCACGAGCAGTGCTATTTGGACAAAATTTGTCCGGACAAAAATAAGATTATTTTTTTTTAAAAATCAATTTATTTATAAATTTTGATTCAAGTTTAAAAGGATTTAATTACTTTTATTGTTTTTCCCATATTATAATTTTTTAGTAATTTTTTAACATTTTCTTTATTTTTGGTTATTTTATTTGTAGTTTGTGTACTTTAAAAATAATAATAATTAAAAAGTTTATTAAAAAATCACAAAAAATACAATATAAAGAAAACAATAAAACTAGCTAAATTTCTTTTTATTTTGAACCAAAATTTATAAATAAATTTATTTTATAAAGTATTTCATCATATTTTGTCCGGACAAATTTTGTCCAAATAGCATTATTGTTCACACAATACTACTAGTAATATATAATCAATTTAGGCAAGACATGCGCATTATTCTTTTTCGCAAAAGTGGAAATTCTTTTTCTGATATTAATCCATCATAACTTTTGAACACGCATATTACCACATAAATAAATCATAAGTACCACCATAAAGTTAGGAAAGAAAAATAAAATTGTCAAATTAATGTATAAAATAGCATTATGCCAATTGCCAGGTGGTTTAATAAATGCGGCATTTTTGGGGAAGCGTTACAAGTTACAACTCCAAAGTCCAAAGTCTTTGTGACATTTCCTCCAAATCAGGGAAAAAAAAATCTGCCTTCAAAATTCAAAAAACTATAAAAACAAAATGAATTTAATCCGCTTTAATTCCTCTTTTTTTAAAGAGTGCTTTTAATTCTTTTTCATGCTAACTAATAACCCTAATGGAACTAGGGGTGTGCAGACCCAAACCGAACCCGCCGGACAGACGGGTTCGGTCCGGACCGAGCCGACCCAAGAGCTATGTATGGTCCGGGCCGGGTCTGTTTTCATGGACCGAAAATTTCCCGGGTCGGTCCGGGTCGAAACCCGTCGAACCCGGACCGACCCATATATTAATAAATTAATTATTTTTTTATATATTTAATATTTAAAATAATATTTATAAAATTTAAAATTCATATCTAAACTAATCCTAAAGAAACTAAATCTGAAAAGTGAAATCAATTCTTCTCCATAACCCTACGTGCGTGTGTCCCTCCCACTCAAACCCAACCCTAGCCGCCGCTTTGCCACCCCAGTCCCACTCAACCTGCCGCCCGCCCCACCCAACGCCCGGATCGATCCCGACTCTAGTCCAGCCCGCGACGACTAGCTGCGCAGCACAGCACGCCCATACTTCAGTTTTCTCTGCTGTTGTGTTGCCCAGAGGCGCTAGACTCCAGTCTGCCCGCCTAGTCCTCGCCGGCACAGGGTCGTGCTCCCTGCTCAGTCGTGCCGCCCAATCCTCGCCGCCGACGATCCCAACGCCGACTCCGTTAAGTACTGCTTATTTAACTTATTTTAACTCATTTTTCTGAAATTAGTCATAGAGTTATATGTATTCAAAAAAGCTAGGTTATTAGCGGGTCTGACCCGGACCGAACCGGACCCGTTGCTCAGGTTCGGTCCGGTCCCGGGTCGGCCCGCTCGAGAGTTTCGGTCCGGGTCGGTCCGTTTTTTTAAAATTTTCGGGTCTGCAAACCCGACGAGTCGGTCCGGGTCCGACCCGCTGCACACCCCTAAATGGAACTCAACGTACGCCATGACGCGCACTTATTATTGACTTTGTTTTAGGGTGAACATCATGTTCGATCCCAAACGATTTGGATCGACCCGTTTAGATCAAAGACCCGAAAATTTTAAAAAGATGGATCGACGCCGATCAAAAATTGGTTGGGGACCAGCCCTGGATCGGACCGAAATCGAACATCGAGTTCAGTTCGGGTCCGATCTGCCAGAATTTTCAGATTGTGTTTTGTTCTATTTTACACCCAATTTTCAAAATTAAAACTTGAAAAATTCAATACAACATATTTCTTGGTCTCAAATATTCTCAATCAACAACCACAATAAAATCATAAATTAAAATCAATCAATTACGTGATAATCCAAGCACAACAAATTCATAGAAACAAATGTGGAATCTTCAAATTAATCCAAGTTTTGATTTGAAATTCGAAGAATAGGGACCAAATTTTTAGTGGAATATCAGTTTTAGTTAGGTTAGATATTAGATAAAACTCAATTTATTTATTAAATAATTATTTTATAGGTATGAGTAGGTTCGGAATCAGTGGATTCGAACGGATTTGGACCCAGACCGACCCGAAAAATAATTTGTCCCCCAAAATTAACTCGGCCCGGATCGTGTGTGTCGATTGGGTCGATCCGATCCAAACTAAATCTGTCGGTTCGAATTGGAGTAACGGATCCGATTTAGATTTGCTCACCCCTACTTTGTTTGATTTTGCCTTTAAGTTTCTTTTATCTTCTTCAAGCAAATTAAAACGGTTCCATTTTACCAAAACTATTCGAATAATTCTTAGTTGCAAAGCATACTTGTTAATTACAATGAGCAAGATCAATAAATTAGTGTAAGGCTATACGATTAGCGGATGGGATTTTTTTGTCCCATAATTTACCGTGTTCAACTCTTAATTTCTCTATTTATAATTATTTTTCTTCAATTTGAATTCATTATATTTAATATAATCTTATAAAGATAATTAACTACGGTTCACTCATCATCCAATTAGGATTTATAATTATTGTTATATTTATTTGAATTAATAATAAATTACTTAGATTAATAAATCTAAAGTTAGGATATATAAGTTTTTAAAATTTTAAATTTTAGTGATAAATATTTAATTAGAATTTATTATATAATAAAATATCTTCTTTTTATAATAAATTATAATAAAAGAGAAAAATTAAGAATGAAACACGGTGGCACACAGTAAATTATGAGATAGATGATCTGATCTGACACAATTAGCCAGCTCATTAATTTCATTTGCCGTTTTGATGATCTCATTGTACATATTTATAACTAACTTTCAATAATTTTGTATTATATATATATATATATATATATATATATATATATATATATATGGTGCGGTTCTAAAGAGAACTACATTATTTGTGAGAGCGTGAGAACCATCAAATCTAATGCATTCGCTGTTAAAATTAATGCACTCAAAAAAATAAAAATAAAAATTGCTCCCTTCAGGATTCGAACGCATGATCTGTATTCATCCAACAAGATGATGCATCCACTTTAGATCTTGATGATCGAATGACTGAAAATGGTTCTCCGTTCTTCTTTTATTTAGTGGTTCTTTCTTAAACCTCTCCCTATATATATATATATATATATATATATATATATATATATATATATATATATACAGACACACATACACATGTGAGTTTGGGAGAGAGGGAATTTGCATCCTAGACTTTGTTGTCCACATACAAGAATTTTCACCGCTTGAATGTCCCTTGGGAACTTTTATTCAAAATCAATTTTAAAATAAATAATTTTGTATATCTATAATCTATAATATATTGAAAAGGTAAATTTTCAGTTAAAACCAATTTTAAATTGATTTTCAATTGAATTGGTGATTTTTTTTAATAAAACACCCCTATGGCGTTTAGCCACCTATACTCGACATTGGATCAATCAAGCCCCTGATGTCCCAAACGGTCGTTTAACGTTGTTACTTATTTTCTTTATCTTTTTTTTTTTCGTAAGTGGTGGGATCCACCACATGTAATATTGCAAATTCCACTCTTTCTTCTTCGCCAAGCTCGCCGGAAATGGCATGAGGCCATGCTCAGCCTCTTTCCTTGCGCGGACGAGTGTGACAAGCGTCGTCCCTCTCCCGAGGTGCAAGGCGGCAACTTTGACGTCTCCATCTACCTTCTTCCAAGGTGGACGGGACCAGTAGCGTTGAATTCAGATCTGATGGATCCGCAACCTCCTGCTTTGGCGAAGGGTGCCGCCGCTACGGAAACCTCATTTGCAGCGCCTTCTCTCTCTATCTCTCCAACTCTCTTGACTTTCTCCACCACTCATCTCTACGCCGTGCGCGGTCACGGCTCTGCTGCACATGTAGTGGCGGCTGCCACCGCCATTTCTCCAGCCCGGAGCTGTCTTCCCTGTCAATCCCTCTTTCTACTCTGACCCTCCATCACCAAAACCCCCAATTCCAAGAAAAATCCCTAAATCCCCTGGCCCCCTTATTCTTCGTGAATTTCGGCGAAGATTTCGCCTGCTCCACCCACGGCTACCAACAAACGCCGCCACCTAAATCTCCTCCTTGAATAACTCTTTTTTGCCCTCTGAATATCGATCCGAATGGTCAGCCGCATGGCACGCCTCAACTCACCACCGCAACACAAAAACCTAGCCCTCTCATGCCAAACCAAGATTTAAGATCGAGAAAACACAATATAGTTCAATTAATTCATTAGTTCTTGCTTTATACGTCACACTCGTCTGCGCAAGGGGAGAGGCAGAGCATGGCCGCAAGCCATTTCCGGCGAGCTTGGCGAAGAAGAAAGGGTTCATATTAGATGTGGTGGATCCCACCACTTATAAATTAAAAAAAAAATAAGTAACATCGTTAAACGATCGTTTGGGGGGAGGTTTTAATTGCAACTAAATTGGGACATCGGGTGTTTGATTGATCCAATGTCAAGTATAGGGGGCTAGATTCCATAAGGGTGTCTATGTTAGGGGTGTAATTGTTACTTAACCCTGAAGACAACATAAGGTCATAATTGATACAGTATTCAAAGTCAATTTCAATTTAAAAATAGAAGTTGCACCTATTCTTTAAAATTTTCCACATGATCAATAACATATGGTTTTGTTCTAATTCATGTTCGATAATCGATTTTCTCTGACATGGACGTCGAAAAATGACATTGTGACCGCCGAAAACGATTGTTGGACTCTAATATGAGACTTGAACTAAAAAATGACACTTGGAAGATAATAAAAAGTAAAAACAAAAACAAAAATCCCCCCAAACCCTAATTTCCCCTCCCCCACCCCTCCCTCCTCATTTTCCCCCCTCCCGGCGGTGAGCCGCCGCATACTCTTTCTCCAAAAACCCCCCAACAACAACCCTTCTTCATTCTCCATTTTCCCAGCCAAATGGCGATAGCAGCAACAACCACCACCGACGCAGGCGCACCATTGCCTTCTCCTTCAATCGATGAAGGTCGTCGCCTTCACCATCTCTCTCTCGCTCATTCCGCTGGACCCCCTCACTCGCCTCCATCCCCAATCTTCAAACCTTAATCCTCTACCGCTTTTAGGAAATCGAATGTAGACAAATCGAAGAGATTTATGACCTCGCCTATTTCTAGGGGTTTTTTAAAAATTTGGGGAAAGAGAGACGAAAGAGAAGACGTAAAGGAGGAATGACGATGGTGACGCCACTTTTGTTGCGGTTGGCGTGAGGGGGAGGGGGTGGCAGAGAGATGGTTCAAAGGGAGGGGAATGTCATTTGTTGTCATCGGCAAGTAAAGGCCGAAGTCAAGCAAGCAGGCGGGGGCGGGCTCACTGCTAAGCTGCGTCCAGGCCGTCGGGATGGGGGCGGCGAATGAGGTGGGAAAATTAGGGTTTGGATTGGGGGAAGGAGGAACACAATAGGGGAGAGAGGGGAATTTATATATATATGATGAGGACTGTAATACCCATCAGCGTTGTGCTTAGCAGTACAGGAACATTTTACCTAATTATTGTTATTATTATTATTATTAAATAAACTAACCAGCGCAGGTTTAACTAAAGACTCAGGATAATAAATGAATACGAAGAGCCTGCACAGTCGAGAGGTGCCAGCGCAGTCGAAGATGCCTGAAGAGCCCGCTTCACCAAAGACAGCCATGCCAAAGGCAGCGCTTCCAGAGACGACATGCCAGAACAGAGCTGCCCGCTTTGCCAGAACAGAGCTGCCCGCCCTGCCAGAGCCGGAGTTCAACCAGAGACAGCTCTGCCGAGAGTCAGCTTTACCACCAAGTTAGGCTTCATGGGCTTTAGGGTTAGGCTCAATTAGTTATCTATAAATAGGGCTCTTATACATGGAAAGAAGGGGATAATTCATTCGAGCAACACACTTGTAATATGTAAACACTCTCAATATAGTAAAAACACTCGAAGATCACCCGTGGATGTAGGTCTTAATGACCGAACCACGTAAATCATGCCTCGTCTATTGCTTATTAGTTAAGGGTTGATTTCATGCTTCATCAACTGGCACCGTCTGTGGGAAATCTGGGCTAAGGCGTGAGTTGGGGATATTTTCTGGGCACTGTTCTTCATAATTTCAACAAATATGCATGTTTTAGCGAAACTTTGGAGAAGAAGTCGGGTTTTAGACTAGATCTTTGAGTGCGCTTCTACATCCGATCATTCCAACTGTGTGTTTTGTGTAGAATAGTAGGACAATCGTGTGATTATTCCAGTTAATGTGTGAGATTTGCATGATTTTGGGTGTGTTTCTGTGCGATCTCTTATGTCCTTGGGTTCTTCATCTGGAGATTTTGTTTTGATTTCTGGGAACCTGGCCGATTTCCGGCTACTCTGCATGAAGAAATGATAGTTAAGGTGGTGCATATAGTGCAATACGAAATAACCCATATTATTTTGGAAGTATTCTTGGGACCTATGTGATTTTGCATTTTTCTTGGGATCTGTGCGATTATGAATCATGTTCTAATCATGGGAACAATTATATCCTGTTCTGTTTCAATAGCGTATATTCCCAACGTGAAATCCGAGGAAGGTAACATTTCCAGCTCTGACCGAGATGCTCTAGTCGAACATTTCCAACTTTGACCGGGCTGCTCCAGATCAAAATTTCCAGCTCTGACCAAGCTGTTCCAGATCAAATTTTCCAGCTCTGACCGGCTGTTCCAGATCAAAATTTCCAACTTTGACCGGGCTGCTCCAGATCAAAATTTCCAGCTCTGACCAGACTGCTCTGGATGAATATTTCCAGCTCTGACCAGGATGCTTTGGACGGATATTTTTCAGCTCTGACCGGGCTGCTCTGGACGGATATTTTTCAGCTCTGACTGGGCTGCTCTGGATGGATATTTTCAGCTCTGACCAGGCTGCTCTGGAGGGATACTTTTCAGCTCTGACCGGAATGCTCTTAACGGGTATTTTTCAGCTCTGACCGGGCTGCTCTGAAAGGGTATTTTCAGCTCTGACCGGGATGCTCTGGATGGATATTTTTAAGCTCTGACCGGGCTGCTCTGAAAGAGTATTTTTCAGCTCTGACCGGGATGCTCTGGGCGAATATTTTCAGCTCTGCATGAGACATTTTGCTACAACAAGACAGACCAGATAACTTGTCTTCTAATTTGATTCTCAATAATTGGTTTATAGCCCTATTAAGAGGGGCTCTCATGTTTTACTAACATTGGTACTTGAGGATTCTTACAGCACAGGATAAACATATTTCGGGAAAACATTTGAACAAATATTGTAATCACCATAACACGAAAAGCTAATCCACTAACAAGTGGTGACTCAGGTACTTCGAAAAATGAAAACTTGTCGTTACATGATCTTAGTTATTTCATCAAAGCATGATTGAGATTTGGAAAATGTTATACCTTAGCTTTTGGGCATAAGCATGACTTATATTATCTATGCTGGGATTTATGCAATAATAATTATATCTTGGAAGCTGCACAACTTCTGCATATGTGCCTAGACTTGAAATATAAATTGACTAAGTACATGAAGTTGCATACCTTCTGCATATGTGCTAGGGCTTGAAACATAATTTGAATAACATACTTTGGGACCATAGTCATACCAGCGCTATCACTAGCATCAAAAGTAGGAACACCAATCACAAGCATACATATAACATGTTTTGTTGAATCATGCACATGTTACTAAGGGGGGGAGTGGAGTATATACCACCATGTGTGTTTTCTCGAAAAACTTAGCAGGATATTTGAGCCTTAACGGCAACTCAGCTGCGTAGCGGATATTAAAACATTAAATGATAACTTAGCCACGATCCGGAACTGTAAGCCTCAGAATGTATCTGAGCTTTCTCAGCGCAGTCAGGACAGGTTATCTCAGCCTGCGCAGCCATCTTAACTATCTCAGTTATCTCAGTACAATTAGTGCTCAAATTATCAGCGTAACTATCTCAGTCATCTCAGTCTGTGCAGTCATCTTCATCTAAGTCATCTACAACGCAAATTACATAAATTGTCTCAGCGCAGTCAAGGCAATTATCTCAGCGCAGCCAATACGCCTATCTCAGTGCAGCCAGTGCGATTATATCAGCGCAGCCAGTTCGGCTATCTCAGCGCAGTCAGTGCATATCAGCGCAGCCAGTGCGGTTATGTCAGCGCAGTCAGTGTGATTGTCTCGTCTAAGCTACCACAGATTATCTAAGTCATCTGCGGCGCTGATCGTCTAAGTTATCAAAACTAAGGCATTAATTGCAAAACCTAGCCCTTTGTGGC
This sequence comes from Salvia miltiorrhiza, assembly GCF_028751815.1. NCBI lineage: Eukaryota > Viridiplantae > Streptophyta > Magnoliopsida > Lamiales > Lamiaceae > Salvia > Salvia miltiorrhiza. Next base: position 28,924,915 of record NC_080387.1, read on the forward strand.
ATCGCAGGCATTAATTGCAAAATCTAGCCCTTTGTGGTTTCGCCGGCATTAATTGCAAAATCTAGCCCTTTGTGGCTTCGCAGGCATTAATTGCAAAATCTAGCCCTTTGTGGCTTCGCAGGCGTTAATTGCAAAATCTAGCCCTTTGTGGCTTCGCAGGCATTAAGTGCAAAATCTAGCCCTTTGTGGCTTCGCAGGCATTAATTGCTAAATCTAGCCCTTTGTGGCTTCGCAGGCATTAATTGCAAAACTTAGGCCTTCATGGCAGCGCAGGCCTCAATGTCTATGCTCCGCGCAGAAACATCGTAAGCCGCGAAAGTTAGACAATGGATTAGCCTTAAGTGGCAACTAAGCCGCTCTGCGGAAATTTGAGCCTTATAAGTCAGTCATCATTGATGACATTCAAAGAATCAAATGGAAAAACTACTATCACTTTTATCCTAGTTCATTTGCAGTGCTGAAATACTTTGTCATCATTGTTTTGTAAAGATTGACAATTTTTATCTAATAAGTTGCAGGGAATTATATATGTTTAATTGACATAGGAGAGCAGCACAACGCTGACTCTACACCACACACCACTGGTTGAACAAAGAAGACACAGTTCAACCAGACTAGAGGGGAGTAGCTGATGAGGACTGTAATACCCATCAGCGCTGTGCTTAGCAGTACAGGGACATTTTACCTAATTATTGTTATTATTATTATTATTAAATAAACTAACCAGCGCAGGTTTAACTAAAGACTCGGGATAATAAATGAATACGAAGAGCCTGCGCAGTCGAGAGGTGCCAGCGCAGTCGAAGATGCCTGAAGAGCCCGCTTAACCAAAGACAGCCCTACCAAAGGCAGCGCTTCCGGAGACGACATGCCAGAGCAGAGCTGCCCGCCTTGCCAGAGCAGAGCTGCCCGCCCTGCCAGAGCCGGAGTTCAACCAGAGACAGCTCTGCCGAGAGTCAGCTTTACCACCAAGTTGGGCTTCATGGGCTTTAGGGTTAGGCTCAATTAGTTATCTATAAATAGGGCTCTTGTACATGGAAAGAAGAGGGTAATTCATTCAAGCAACACACTTGTAATATGTAAACACTCTCAATATAGTGAAAACACTCGAAGATCGCCCGTGGATGTAGGTCTTAATGACCGAACCACGTAAATCCTGCCTCATCTATTGCTTATTAGTTAAGGGTTGATTTCATGCTTCATCAATATATAAGTGTCATTTTCGACCATCATAGTGTCATTTCTGGCCGCTACGTCGGTGTAAATTGATGACCGAACATAATTTAGAAGAAAACAAAAGATTATGAATCCTAAGTAAATTTTAAAGCATAGGTGCAATTTCAGAATTCGTGAAAACTTTTTAGATTTACAGGCAGTTTTCCCCTAAAAATACATGATGTTTTAGTTCTTATTTTAAATCTAATTCCTATATACTTATCATATATCAAATTAACATCTTTTCATGATCTTTTATTTAAGATGTATATTTGTATTTTATTTAAAATAAATTTAGCGAAAAAGAAAAAGTAAAACCTTTTTTCATCGAAAGGGGAAAAGTCAATAACTTTTAGTATATATGAGAGATTATGAAATTAAATTTTTACAATTTTGATGGTTGCGTAGGTTAGTTGATTGAATTTTGATTTTTTATTACTTAGAATTATATTTGTAAATAATACTTTAATCTCTTAATTAAGATTATTTTTCTTAATGGGAGTTAATTTAGTGTTATAATATATTTTTATATAGGATCTTATAATTGGTTGATTCTATTAAACCAATAATGAATCTATAATTTTGACAAATATCATATTTAATCTTAGCATAAATTAGTTTACCTTAATGCATACAAATAGAAGTTTTATTATTAGTTTAGGGACCCTCCTTCATTTCTTCACCTTGTAAAATGTACACTCCCAAAGATCTAGTGAAAAAATCCAAAAACCCCACCCGTGGATGTAGATCTTCACGATCGAACCACGTAAAATCCTCGTGTTATTTATCATTTTATTTAGTGTGTTGATTAGTACTCCCTCTGTCCACGAAAAAGTGCCCTACTTACCCCCTTTTTTTCCACGAAAAAGTGCGCTGTTTACCTTTTTGTACATTCATACCATTTACTTTTTAATTTATTTACAACTTATGTCATTAATAAATCCACACTTTTATTTAATCTATGCAATTAACCCTCACAATTAACTCACTAATAAATCCACACTTTTATTTAATCTATGCAATTAACCCACACAATTAACTCGTTAATTAAAACTACGAAACCAACTCCCCCACGCCTAATCAATCCCATTTCCCCCAAAATTAAATTACTCTTTCTCTAAACTCAAACAAGTGGAAGAAATACACACAAACCCTCCAAATTGTATCTACAGCCCGATTTAATGGCTTTTGGGCTATGTGTGTTTGTTGATTAGCTCAATGGAATAATAAATATGTTCTGAAAATTAACTCGACTTCACGTGTGAATTCTGTACTACAAGAAATTGAGTTTTTACCCACACATAATAATGTGTGGTAGTTTAGCCACACATAGTTTCAAAATGTGTAGGTAATTCACACCAAAAAAATTCATTAGTTATTGACTTTTAAAATGTGTGGCAAAAATATTTTCGTGATATTTATTATTTTACGGTTATTTTTAAGTTTTATTTATGGATAATAAAATTTATTTTTAAATTTGTTGCGCCAACGTGGCAAACTAATAAAAGTTATTAACCACACATAATTCAAAATTATCTATGTGTGGGTAATGAATTTTTATCATTATTTATTCTTGACATGTAAGAAACATGGGAAAATATTTTTAGCTACATTTCTATAATTTGGCTTTAATTAATTATTTATGCAAATCTTAATTGATGTTTTACCCACACATATTTTGAAAAATGTGTAGGTGAAACAATTTGAAACTTTCAATTATTATTGACATTTAAAATGTGTAGCAGAAAATTTATTTGTAACATTTATTATATGGCGGTAGTTCTTTTTTAAGTTTTATTTTATTTAATGAAGTTTATTTTTATATTTGGTGTGCACCCTCTATTAATTTTTTTAAACCACACATAATATATGTGTGGATAATAATTTTTATATTTATATTTTGACAAATTAAAGTAAATTTAATTTTATTTTTATATATTAGTGCCAACTAATCAATTGATTTCTCTACAATTGTACAATAAAATAAAAATTAAATAGTCTTTAACATTAAAAAGGCATAAAAAAACAAGAATGAATATGTTAAAAAAACACAACAATTAAAATAGGCATAAAAATTAAATACTAGTCTTTAACATTAAAATCAAACTCAATAAAGAGTAGGATTGTTTAAACTCTCAACAACTAAAAGACAAGAAAATATTAACAAACTAATCAATGTTATTAGAACTACCCCTATTGTAATTTTTACCCCACTCAAAACAACTTTTTTAACTTTCTTAGTATCCGTGCCGGCACCCAAATGGGGCACTTTTTTGTGGACAGAAGGAGTACTATTTTAGGTGTTGATATTTGTTTTATCAATCGTCATCTCCTTGTATTATGATACACATGTGTCATGATCACAACTGGCAACATATTTTACTCCTCGTCACAATCAATTTGTAATTTTTTATTTTTGAAAATTAATTTTATGGAATATTAAAAGGTTTGTTTTGTTAATCTTCTAGCTTTTTTGGTAGTACACATATGATTATTGTATAAAATTAAATATTTTAAAATTTATATGGAAACAAGGCCAATACAAGCAATCACAAAAGAAGTAATCAAAGATTGCTTAATCAACCAAGTAAGTTATTCATCGTTTCTTTTTCCTATCAGATTGCATTATATGCTTCATCATTTAGGTTTCTTCATACTATGCATTTAATTTTTCAGATCATTCCAGCAATTAAAGCCAAGTGGCCGCGTGGTGCAAACATGAATATCAAGTTACAATGGGATAATGCAAATTCCCACATGAAGTTACAAACAGACCCTGATTTCATAGCAGCTGCCACGTCAGATGGATTTAATATCCAACTGATTTGCCAACCACCAAACTCGCCGGATACAAACGTGAATGACCTAGGGTTTTTCAGAGCAATTCAATCACTACAAGATGACAAGTTGGCTAATGGTGTAGATGATCTGCTCAACAACGTAAAAGAGGCATTTGAAGAGCTTGATCCTATGAAGTTAAACAATGTTTTCCTCACACTACAAGGCTGCTACCATGAAATCATAAAATGCAGGGGCAACAACAATTACAAAATTCCACACATCAACAAGGAAAGACTCTTAAGACTTGGGATTCTCCCAGAATGCTTGGAGGTGGAAGAACAACTCGTGAGGGACTGTTTGGAGGAGTTAAGACAGCAGCAAATGGAACAAGGCACAATCTACAACCTCGATTCACTGGTTCACTCACTAGAGCAGGTTGCACTTATGGATTAGTTCTTGTTTTTGTGGTTTTTTTTGGCTAGAAGGTTTACCAGAACAAACAATCCTAGAAGGTTTTTTTTTTTGGCTAGATTGTTTGTAATGTAAACCCTTTTGATTGTCTCAGCTTAATGTAATGTTATTTTGCATCATAGACATAAATTCAGCCACATTAATTCCCTCAGACAACAAAGAACAGAATCATCACAGGGTTTTCAGCATATAACCCACATAACACAGGAAGAACCTCCTAAACTAGGGAATACCTAGTGGTGGCTACAACCTGATTGGGATTAACCAACAAAAACAAAGAACACAGTGCATCAACACAGGGTTTTCAGTCACATACGACAGACAATGCATCAACACAGCCATAGATAAGATATTCAAGGCATCACCAGCCACCAAACACCAACAACAAAGAAATGCAAGGCATCACCAGCCATAAAACACCCATAGATAAGGCATGCAAGGCATCGCCAGCCACCACCAACCCATAAGAAAATTAGGAACAAAATCACCGTATCAAGGGACCGGCCTTCTTCATCCTGGATGAAGCCATCCACGGCCAAATCTCCCTCCGTTTCAGGCACCACCGTATCCAATGGCCGGCCTTCTTCATCCTGGACGAAGCTATCGACGGCCACCAGATCTTGGGGTGCTTCCAACGCCTCAATAAATGATGATAATCGGTGAAATCACTGGATAATCTGTGAAATCACTGGATTTATAGAGATTCATCGGAGATGGCAACGGATCCGGTGATTCTTCGGTAGAATCACCGATTTTACAGAGAGAAGTGAGAAATGGTTCATGCTCCATCAATCAGGGGTGAGAGGCGATGATAAATCGGAGGTGGAATGAGTAATCGCCGAGGAAAGCTTCACCGATGCAGGCGGCGCTCAACTTAGGGTTTTCAGAGGAAAGTGATGCGGCGCAAGAAACTTTAGGGTTCGTATGTGAAACAAAGTTTTAACTCTAAGTTTGAGAAATAATATTGGGGGTGGGGTATTTTAATTCCAGACGTTAAATTGGGGATGATGTATTTTAAACACACTTAATTAAGGAATGTTAAAAGTGTTTAAATTAGAATTGTGGTGGGCCCATCAATGGCAACAAGAGTAAATTGTGAAACAAAATAAGGGTAAATTTGTCAAAAAAGTGAAACAGGACTCTTTTTCGTGGACAAAAAAAAGAGGAGAAACAGGACTCTTTTTCGTGGACGGAGGGAGTAATATTTATATATACATCATAATTATTATTTAATTTAATTATATATTTTATTTAAATTATAATTATTATCGGGCGTCGCATCATGAGAATTCTATATTACTAATACTATGGTCTAGAAAATAAAATAAAATCTTAATTGAATTTGAAATGGAGTAAATTAAATAAGCTTTAAATAAGATAGGAGGTAAAAGTGGAGAAGGCATGCAGGTTTATGACGTGTCTGCGGACTGCGGAGCACCGCTACATTAAACATTTGGCAGCTCCCAACAGACACAATGTCACAAACAAACAAATTTGTACATTACATTTTGCTTTCTTCTTCCATTCTTCGGAAAATAGCATTTAACCTCGTTTTCTTCCCTTCATTAAATCTCTCTCTCTCTCTCTCTCAAATCATCAAATTCTATATTATTAGTATTTAGTTATGCTGCCCTAATATATATATATATAGGGAGAGGTTCAAGAAAGAACCATAAATAAAAGAAGACCGGAGAACCATTTTCAGTCATTCGATCATCAAGATCTACGATGGATGCATCATCTTGTTGGATGAATGCAGATCCTGAGTTCGAATCCTGAAGGGAGCATTTTTTTAAAAAAAAATTAGTGCATTAATTTTAACAGCAAATGCATTAATTTTTACAGTGGATGCATTAGATTTGATGGTTCTCCCGTTCTCACAAATAATGTAGTTCTCTCTAAAACCACACCATATATATATATATATATATATATATATATATATATGGAGAGATTCAGGAAAGAACCATAAATAAAAAAAAGAACGGAGAATCATTTTCAGCCAATCTACGGTGGATGCATCATCTTGTTGGATGAATGTAGATCCTGGGTTCGAATCCTGAAGGGAGCAATTTTTTTTTTTTTAGTGCATTAATTTTAACAGCGAATGCATTAATTTTTACAGTGAATGCATTAGATTTGATGGTTCTCTCGTTCTCACAAATAATGTAGTTCTCTCTAGAACCACACCCTATATATATATATATATATATATATATATATATATATAGGGAGAGGTTCAAGAAAGAACCATAAATAAAAGAAGACCGGAGAACCATTTTCAGTCATTCGATCATCAAGATCTACGATGGATGCATCATCTTGTTGGATGAATGCAGATCCTGAGTTCGAATCCTGAAGGGAGCATTTTTTTAAAAAAAAATTAGTGCATTAATTTTAACAGCAAATGCATTAATTTTTACAGTGGATGCATTAGATTTGATGGTTCTCCCGTTCTCACAAATAATGTAGTTCTCTCTGAAACCACACCCTATATATATATATATATATATATATATATATATAATGTTGATTAGTATTCCCTTCCACAAACAAAAATTAGAAAGCGCGTGATATTTATTTTATAGTCATGTTATGCATACATATTGTATATAGTAAATAATAGTAGTGTTGTTTTACTATTTTTAATATAATATATATACATCGTATATTAGTTAATAGTTCATACTCAAGATTGTAGAAGAAAATCCCACCCGCCCCACCCCATGACTCAAACATATATTTTAAAGGGGTAATTGCCTGTAAATTCATAACGTTTACACGGAGTTAGTTTTTGCTCTTATTTTAAAAAATGTGGTTCCTAAATACATAACTTTTTATTTTGTCTCATTTTTCTCATATCACCGATTTTTTATTAATTTGGCGCCGAAAATTACACGGTGGCAGCCGAAATTGATGTGTTGGCAGCCGGAAATTGACACCTAAATACATTTAGGACATGTAGAAAAAAAAATTTAAAAAAATAATAAAAAAAATTCACATCATCATCTTCCTCAATTCCCTAACTTCCTCTCCCCTCCCCCACCCCACCCGTCGTCGCAGCCCTTGCCGTTACCATCGCCACCGGCTGCCGCCGCCCACTTACACAATCACACACGCACACACTGACAGAAGTGAAAGATGGCAGCACGAAGCATTTGCTGCGTAAAGCAGCTTGCAGAATCGGTAGTACATAAGGAGCTATATTTCCAAATCCTTCGAGCACGACCGCAAAATCAGCAGCAAATTGGGAATGAGAAATCGAAGCAACCACCGCCTGGGAAATCGAAGCAGAGGCGGAAATCGAAGGGAAATCAATTTGGGGCGGAGGGCTGACGGGGTCTGGGGAAGTAGAGGGGGGATGACGGGGTCTGGGGAGGTAGAGGGGGGACAAGGGGGTCTGGGGAGGGCGAGGTCCGACGGGGTCTAGGAAGGGGGAGGGGCGAAGGGGTCTGGGGAGGGGGAAATTAGGGTTTGGAAGTTAGGGAATTGGGGAAGATGATGATGTGGATGGTTTTTTTATTTTTTTTTAAATTTTTTTTCCAGATGTCCTAAATGTGCCTAGGTGTCAATTTTCGGCTGCCAACACATCAATTCTGGCTACCACCGTGTAATTTTCGGTGTCGGATTAAGAAAAAATCGGTGACAGGAGAAAAACGAGACAAAATAAAAGGTTATGTATTTAGGGGCCACATTTTCCAAAATAGGAGCAAAAACCAATTTCGGGTAAACAGTTATGGATTTACAGGCAATTACCCCTATTTTAAAATTCTTGACCTTTTTCCTTTTAATATCTTAAATCACATGTACACAGTTAAGCTTAATTATCTGACATATTTATTAACAACATATAATTTGTTGAATTAATCTTCAACTCTAAGACTTAGTTTGTCCGATTCAAGACATGTTAGGAATCAAAGTCTTTTCTCTTTTTCTTTCTTATATATGTAATCGACAAAGTCAATCTCTGTATAATCCGTTTTTCCAATATAATCATAATTTACGTACATTAAGCATTAAGGGCTTGTTTGCTTGATAGTATCAAATAAGGTATCAACCAGGGGGCTTAGCCCACTGGCCACCGGGTCCTCACTTAAGTGAAGTGACCCGGGTTCGATCCCTCTTGGGAGCGAATTGGAACTACTAACATCTATCATGACTTTGCCAAAAAAAAAAAAGTATCAAATAAGGTTTAATATATTTGACTGAGATATTTTATTTTGTAGTATAAAATATTAATATTATGTTTGGTTAAATGCATTAAATTATCTGCTTTATGAGAATGAAATTTTGATAATTTAATATTTTAATTTATAGTAAGATAGTTTAATCTATTATGCAAATTAATAAATGATATAATTATGAATTTTATTATGTACTCAATATGATCTGTACAGATCATTGTAATATCATAGAGCTCTTATAGATGAAGAAAAAAAGTACAATAACTATACATTCTAATGAAATACCACTACATGTACAAATCACACTTCTAAATCAAGTTCATTTTTACCTAATTTTTCAAGTTCAATTTATTCATTCCGTGTAGTTTGCAACTATAGCAAATAGGTGGAGTTTATGTATATATATGATATGTATAGCGATTGTGAACTTTTGATCTCGCCATTCAAACATAAAAATGGGTAAAGTGCATGAATAGAATTTGGTTTGATATTGTCAACTCCTTCTTAATTCCTCTATATATATATATTACAAATCCGACTCCTCTCTCATCGAAGCCACACCTTTTAATTATCAACTCTACATATCTTTTCAGTCACTTTTCTCAAACATTAATTTATTGTCCAATATTATTCATTTCCCTTTCCCATTTCCAATTTCGAGACACCCCCAAGTTATCGTGGCCTCTTTTCCTTGCTTTCACATACACACATTGTGGGAAGACACTACACTCGTCAATTTAAAGCAAAGGGTGAAAAATGGGAAAGTTGTATAAGATATTGGATGGGTTGAAGCCGATGATGATGATGGTGACCGTGCAATTAGCTCTCGCCGGAGTTAATATCCTCTACAAAATGGTCGCAACCAATGGCGTCAGCTTGCCCATTTTGATCGCTTACCGCTTCCTCTTTGCCGCTGCCACGGTTGTCCCTCTCGCCCTCCTCCTCGAAAGGTCCGTGCCCGTCTGAGTAATGTTATCCTACATATATACCTAGCGATGAGCATGTTCATGTCAAATCTATTAGATTATATTTCCACCGTCCCAATTCAATAGGTCATAGGGCTTGGACACGAAAGTTAAGACACGGTAGATTTTAATAAAATAGAAAAGAGAAAGTGATTTTTTTTTAGATATATTTGACCAAAAAATATATATGAGAGAAAAATGAAGAAATTATTTATAAATAAAAAGAGATAATTATATGTGGGTCACAGTGACATTTAGTGTAAATAATGAGTTAAGTGATCTATTGAAATGGGACATCCGAATAAGGAAACGTGGTCTATTGAATTAGGACGAAGGGAATAACATTTTTGTATGTATGCGTGTATGAGTTAGATTATCACATTAATTGTGCGCGCGCGCGTGCATTTGTTTTCATAATTTTGTGAAAAGATGATCCAATGGCGTTTTTGACTATATTCTCTAGAATTATAAGTTGGAAATGGTCGGGGTTTTGTTGAAGCTTTTTCTTTTAATTATTTTTGCTCTATTTGGTTACCAAATAAGTATGCAAATTGAAATTAAGATATTATTTAATGCAATTTTGAGATGATAGATTTTGTTTGTGTTTGCAGAAAAAGCAGGCCTAAATTGACTTGGAAGATTGTCTTGCAAGCATTTGCTAGTGCTTTGTTTGGGTAAGTTGATAAACTAAAAAGATGCGTATGTATATAGGAAATATTTCGTGCATGTTACCATTTAACTCGCCTACGTGTATTTTCAATTATGTTTCATTCTTGCATCTTACATTTTGATCTTGTTGTGGTTGAGAAATGGGTATCCTCATATAAAGAAGCAAAATTGAATTTCACAATCACTAGTCACGACAATAGCTATTTTAGGCATATGATCCATCTTGTCATAACACATATATCTTGTGTTAACTCTTACGTACATGCACGCTGACTTTATGTAGACTGTCTATTCAATAAGGTTCGAGAATTTATTTTGGATGAAATTTATTTTATCTTTACTAAATCAAAATGACTACTTATTTATTTTGGGCATTTTAATGAATGCAGAGGATCCATGGCCCAAAATTTATACGCAGAGAGCTTAGTGCTGACCTCAGCCACATTTGCCGCAGCGATGACCAATCTCATTCCCGCCATCACCCTTGTGCTCGCTGTTATTTTTCGGTATTTTCTTATTTATGATTTAATTAAATTATATTATATATATAACTTTATGTATATAAAAAAAAAAATATAGGCTGGAGGCGTTGGGGTTGAAGACCATGGCTGGTAAAGCAAAGTTGATGGGAACACTTTTGAGCATTGGAGGGGCTATGCTTTTGACTTTTTACAAGGGGTTTGAGGTCAATTTCTTGTCAACCCACATTGACCTCCTGCAAAAGAGTCAAGGACACGTGGCAGAAGCCCACCACAACTCCGGGAACAACGTTTTGGGCCTTCTGCTGGCGCTTGCTTGCTGCTTCTCTGCGTCAGTTGGACTGATCGTTCAGGCAATATATTAATTAATTCATTTAAATGCTTCTTTTTATATTTATCAATTTTATTTTATTTTATAACTGGAGAACACTGCAGACTAAGATGAGTCAATCATATCCATGTCATTATTCGAGCACAGCATTGACCTCAATCATGGGATCTGTTCAAGCTATTGTTTATGCTCTTTGCATTGAAAGAGATCGCAGCAAGTGGAAACTGGGGTGGAACCTCACACTTCTAACCGCTGCTTACATGGTAGTAATTTTACAAAGGATGAAGAAAAATTAGACCATAACCTTTTTTATTTAACATGGTGATCATATTTTTGAACATTTAGGGAGTTTTGGCATCAGGAATAATGTGGGTGTTCATCATGTTGTGTGTGAGGATGAGAGGGCCGCTTTTCGTGTCGGTTTTCAATCCGTTGCTACTCGTCCTCGTCGCGCTTGCAGGATCCTTGTTTCTAGATGAGAAGTTGTATTTAGGAAGGTAAAAAACTTAATTTAATTGCCATTTTTACTATAAAATAGTAGTATTAATTAATGTATATATGTTGTATTTAAATCGCAGTGTGGTAGGGGCTGCAGTAATAGTATGTGGGCTGTACTTGGTTTTGTGGGGCAAAGGCAAAGAGATGAAAAAACTGAGTCGTTTGGTGGCATCAAAGAGCATTGGAGAAAGCTTCAAAGATTTGAACCATGGTAACAATGTTGTGGTTATTACTCCAAATTTTGTCCCAGAAGTCGAGAGTTCAGATGTCTTTGATGAAGACCAAGAGGAAGATTTAGAGGCTAAGGTTTCTAACACAAATATCAAGTCTTGAAATATATATTTCATCTACCTAGCTTGTCTTAAAAATAAAAATTCCTCTCTCTCTCCCATTCCGTCAAACATTATCTTTCCTCCACCTCCAAATTTCCGGCGACCTCATCCTTCCTTATCTCAGCTCAAACAACCCGCCGCCGCCCTCAGCTCGGCTTCAGCTCGACTCACCCACAACTCTGTCCAACTCGCAGTAATTAACTAAACGCCCAATTAAAACAATCAAACCAGTTAAAAAAATAATATTCGATTCGTCCATTAAATCCATCAAAAAGAAACCAATTCAAAATAATAGACTTTAATAAAATGGCTGAGTTAATTGTGAATGAAAAAATAGTTTCCTTTTTATTGTGAGTAGTAAACTTGCTAAAAATGAAATAGAACAAACAAAAATGATAAATTGAATATTTTTTAAATGGACGAAGAGAATAGTAAATTTGGGGAGTGAAAAAGACTGCCATTTTCTCCTTGGCGTTTGGATGTGTACGATTTGGTACTGTATTTGGAAAGGGAGAAATAATAGCAAGTTTAACCTTGGAAGTTGGAGCAAAGATAAAATGATGGCAGAGGTAAAAACGAGGCTGTGGAGTTGGAAGTTGGTGTTCAATATGTCGATCACATCTTCCGATTTTAGAAGTTGGTTTGGAGCCGCGAAGCTTCATGGATAATCATGGCAGCAGTGGTTCTTGTTGCTTCTGTATCTTTTTCTTTTTGTCTCCTTTTTGTTTGAGTTTTTTGGGTATCTCTGGTACCTTTGCTGTGTTTTAATAATATCACCTTTTTCCTGAGCAAAAAAAGAATAGTAAAAGTAGCATGTTTTAATATTTTTCTTTTTTTAGTTTTGCACGATTAATGATAAATTGAATATTTTTTAAGTGGACGAAGAGAATAGTAAAAGTAGCCTATTTTAATATTTTTCTTTTTTTAGTTTTGCACGATTCAATACGCTTGATGTGGTCTAAAATATCACAATTATTTACAAAAGAATAAAGCATGCACTACCATTCGGATGTTAAATTAATCGAACTCATATATAGATATGGGGAGATTAAGAAAAGATGGAAAAAATTAGTACGTTTTAGTGGTTATAGAATTTTTTTCTATTTTAATCTAAAAAAGTTATCTAATTTTTAGAAAATGTGAAAATGGTTAAAAAGAATATACTATATATTTACATTCCATGTTTTCTCGTAATTGGAAACGCACCCTAATAATTTAAGGCTGTGTTTGCTTTGATTAATAAATTTATCAATAGAAAATAATGGATAACAAAAATTTATGCATTAAAATGTCTCCTTGAAGGATGGATAACAAAAATTTATCTATTTTTGGATGGATAATATTATCCATGTTTGAAGTGAAAATAAGGAAGGAAAAATTGTGAACATCTCTTTTTGTGTCAAATATTGAAAAAGAAAAGAGATATTTCAAGGAATAAATTTTTATTATCCATAGATAAATTTATCCATCAAAGAAAAACGCGGCCTAAGATGAGATTGAGTTACAGTTGTATACCACATGAGACAATTATCGATGTTCTAATATATTTACAGATAAAATACTCTAAAAAAATTACAGATAAAATTCTTTTACTTTAGAAATAAGCAAATAATTATTTCGTCGAAGCAATTCACACATCTCTATTAAATTGTAATATATACAATGTAAAATCTCATTAACTAAACACTCGCAACAATTATGCAAAATATGCATTTAGCCAAAACAGGCGCATTGTTCTTCTTCGCAAATGTGGAAATTAATCTTTTTATGATATTAATCTATCATAACTTTTGAACACGCATAATTACCACCATAAAGTTAGGAAAGAAAAATCAAATTGCACAAATGTATAAAATAGTATTATGCCAGGTGGTTTAATTAATAAATGCGGGATTTTTCGGAAGCGTTACAACTCCAAAGTCTCTGTCGCATTAAATTTCTCCAAATCAGGAAGGAAAAAGAAACTACCTTCAAATTTTAAAAATCTAAATAAAAACAAATTCATTTAACCTTAATGGAACTCAACGTACGCCATGACGTGCAAATATGGACTCTGTTTGGTTTGCCTTAATTTTCTTTGATCTTTTTCAAGTAAAATAAAAACGGTTTCCCATTAATTCCAGGTTGGAAAAGAAGACTTGTTGGTTGCAATGAGTAAGATCAATAAATTAATGTAATTAAGGCTACACAATTAGCCAGCTAATCAATTTCATTTGCCGCTCTGATGAACTTAATGCACATCACGTATTACATTATAGAAACTATAACTTACAATAATTTTTTATACTATTAATGTTTAGTGTGTGGTGGAATATAATAAAATAATTAAATCCTATTTTTATTTAAAAAAATAAATTAAATAAATTAAGATTATCCTTATTATATTAGTGTGTGGGTGGCCACAATGTGGCTGCATAGATTTATTGTAATGTTTATGATGTAAAAAATAAAATGAAGAATTTGAAATGGAGTAAAATAAGATTGAAATGAGGTGAGAGTTAAGTGGAGAAGGCATGCAGGTTTGTGACGTGTCTGCTGACTTCGGAGCACTGCTACATTAAATATTCACAGACACAATGCCAATGCTAATGCCACTAATTTTTATTACATTTTGCTTTCTTCGGAAACTAGCAGTTAACATCGTTTTCTTCCCTCTTATTAATTATCCTCCCTCTCTCTCTTTCAATCAAAACATCAAATTCTAATAAATATTCATGTTGATTCCCTCTTAATATATATATATATAGGGTTAGGTTGAAAAATGTCTAAACGTAGGAAAGAAGAGAGAAGTAATCTCATCCGTTGATCTTATCTAATCTAACGGACATAATTTATTCACGTCATGTTCAACGGATTTTTTCATTTAACATTCGTGAACATATACAATATTTTTGGGAGTTCTGGGTTTCTACCCCTCATATGTTCAACAAAAAAATCCGTTGAACATGGCGTGAATAAATCATGTCAGTTAGATTAGATAAGATCAACGGATGGATTACTTCTCTCTTCTTTCTTACGTTTAGGCCTTCTTCATTGAACCTTTGCCTATATATATATTGATTAATATTCCATTCCACGTACAAAAATTTATTAGCAAGCGTGTCTATAGTTATTTTATTCTCATGTTATGCGTACATACTTCCTCCGTTCACAAAGAATGTGTGGTGAAGTGAAGGCTACGAATTTTAAATGGTAGTATATTTGTGCCCACTAAATTGTAAAAGTACATGGTGGTTATTTTATACATATTGAGTGTGAATAAGGTTTAAAGTATAAAATGAATTTCTAAAAAAGGAAAACACAATCTTTATGGTTGAACAAAAATAGTAATAAACACACAATCTGTGTGGATGAAGAGAGTATATCGTAATATCAATTTTTTTTTTTTACTATTTTTATATATAATATATACATCGCATAATTAATAGTATATACCTTCTCTCAATATATATATGAGAGCGCTCCAATCAGATCCTATATATGTAGTGAGATCTTAGATTGATTTGTGGGTGTTGATTTCATGTATCCATGACTGATATTTACTCAGAGGGCGAATTTTTTACCAGGGTTCGAATCCTGGAGGGAGCGAAAATTTTATCAATTTTTTAAATATCGTTATTCATTAGTATATACTGTCTTATTCACTGTACTCATAATCTCACAAAAAATAGCAATCTCGATGGAGTGCACCCTTCTATATATATAATTAATACTCTCTGTCCCACCTATTTTGAGATATTTTTTTGGCGTCCCTACTATCTTTGAGACATTTCCTTTTTTAGCAAAAAATTTACCATTTATTCACATTTTCTCTTTTCCACCACACAAAATATTATTTTTTTAATTTTAGTGCCCAAAAAAAGGTCCGAAGATAATCGGGACGTGAGTAGATCATACTCAAGATCGTAGAAGAAAATCCGACCCGCCTACCCAAACCTATACTCAAATTCTTGCCCTTAATTTTCCTTTTAATATCATAAATCCCACGGCTTATTATATATACTAATTAAGATTGTTGGCTTAATTATATGACATATATATATATATATTAACAAAATATAGTTTGCCGATTTAATCTTCAAATCTAAGCTTAGTTTAATTTGTTCGATTCTAGGCATGCTGAGTTGTGCCTCCAAATCTTTTCTCCTTTTCTTTTTATTTATGTTTAATCGACAAAGTCAATCTTTATATATTCTTCCGCTTTTTCCAACATAATCACAATACATGTACATCAATAGCAAAAAAGGAAAAGCACAATTAATAACGTGTGTGTATAAATAAATACAATCTAAAAAAAATGACTACATGTTTGAATTCCACCTGTACATTTTTAATCGAACCTTTTTTTTTATCTCACCATTCGAAAATAAAAATGCCAAAAGTGCATTAATAGAATTTGGTTGATGACAACCGTTTCTTCCTCTATGTATGTATCGCAATAGCCGAAAGTTCAATAGAAGTTTGTTTGATATCAACCCCTTCTTAATTCCTCTCTATATATATTACACATCCGACTCACTTCTTATCAAACCCACCTTCAAATTATAGTATTCTTCATATCTTTTAAGTCACTTCTCTACATTAATTTATTATATATTCACTAATATTCATTTCCTTTTCCTTGCTTTCACACACATACGCTCGCCAAAGCAAAGGGTGAAAAATGGGAAACTTGAATAAGATATTAGATGGGTTGAAGCCGATGATGATGATGGTGACCGTGCAATTAGCTCTCACCGGAGTTAATATTCTCTACAAAATGGTCGCAAACAATGGCGTGAGCTTGCCCATTTTGATCGCTTACCGCTTCCTCTTTGCCGCTGCCACGGTTATCCCTCTCGCCCTCGTCCTCGAAAGGTCCGTGCTCGTCTGAGTAATGTTATCCTACATACCTAGCAATGACCATGTTCGCGTCAAATCTATTAGATTATAACATTTTTGTGTATGTGCACATTTATTTTGAAAAACTTGTGAAAATATTATGCAATGTGGCTTGTCGAAGCCTTTTCTTTTAATTATTTTTGGCTCTATTTGATTACCATGTAATTAATAATCAAATTGATTACAATTGTTATTAAAACATAGGGAATATTTTGCGAACTTGTAAATAAGTTTTAATTTAAGGCAATTTGGAGATAATAGATTTTGTTTACGTTTGCAGGAAAAGCAGGCCTAAATTGACTTGGAAGATTATCTTGCAGGCATTTGCTTGTGCTTTGTTTGGGTAAGTTCATAAATTTAAGGTGCATGTATCATTGTATATAGGATCAAATTTTCGTGCATGTTGCCATTTACCTAAGTGTATTTTTGTTTATGTTTCAATATTCTTACATCTAGCATTTTTTATTTTCTTTTTGGTTTTAGATGAAAGAAGGGAAATGGTCTAAACCATAGCTATCCTTATATAAAGACGCAAAATTGAATTTCACAATCACTAGTCACGAAAATAGCTATTTTAAGTATATGATCCATCTTATCATAACACATCTTACTTCCCAAGGAAAACTTTCCCAATTTTGTTGTGTTACATACACACACGCCGACTTTTATTTTGGATGAACTCGGCGTCGTTAGTGAAATTCAGATAGAGTATTTTTTTTTTTAATATATATAAATGTAGTTATATTTTATGTTTGGCAAACGAAAACGACTTATATAAAATTTGCCGCAATTATTTAGGTATTTAATTAATTTAATGAATGTTTGCGTAATGCAGCGGATCCATGGCCCAAAACTTATACGCAGAAAGCTTAGTGTTGACCTCAGCCACATTTGCCGCAGCTATATCCAATCTCATTCCCGCCATCACCCTTATCCTCGCTGTTATTTTTCGGTATTTTTTCTGCTTATGTTTTAATTAAATAATATTATAAAACATGATATAACTTTATATATATATATAAAAAAAATAGGCTGGAGGCGTTGGGGTTGAAGGCAATGGCTGGTAAAGCAAAGTTGATGGGAACATTTTTTAGCATAGGAGGGGCTATGCTTTTGACTTTTTACAAGGGGCCTAAAGTCAATTTCTTGTCAACCAACATTGACCTCCTCCACAAGAGTCAAACATCTGAGGGACACGTGGCGGCAGCCCACCACAGCTCCGGGAGCATGGTTTTGGGCCTTCTGCTGGCGCTTGCTTGCTGCTTCTCTATATCTGTCGGATTGATTGTTCAGGCAATTAATTCATTCATTTAAATGCTTCTTTTTATATCTAGTTTTTTTTTTTTTTTTTCGTTTATTTGATAATTTTATTTTATAAATGGAGAACACTGCAGACTAAGATGAGTGAGTCATATCCATGTCATTATTCGAGCACAGCATTGATCGCAGCCATTGGATCTGTTCAAGCTATTGTTTATGCTGTTTGCATTGAAAGAGATCGGAGCAAGTGGAAATTGGGGTGGAACCTCACACTTCTCACCGCTGCTTACATGGTAATTTTACAAAGGATATTAGAGCTAGCATAACAATTTTCAGTTGTTTTATTTAACATGGTGATGGTGATATTTTTGTTGACATTTAGGGAGTTTTGGCATCAGGAATAATGTGGGTGTTCATCATGTTGTGTGTGAGGATGAGAGGGCCGCTTTACGTGTCGGTTTTCAATCCGTTGCTACTCGTCCTCGTCGCGCTTGCAGGATCCTTGTTTCTAAATGAGAAGTTGTACTTAGGAAGGTACAAAACTAAATTTACTAAACTATATTAATTACTACTATTCTGTACGTGTCATAAGAGTGTGCCCTTATTTCTATTTTGAAACGTCTAATAAGAGTGTGCATTTATTATTTTTGGACACTATCCTACCCCATTGGCGGATTCAGGGGGTAAGGGGGCTAAAGCCCCCTCCCAACTTTTGAGTTTTTTAATTAATATACAAGAAAAAAAATATAATAATTATAATATCCATGTTAATTGCTTAATATTTTATATTATTTGATAAATTTATATTATTTTTATCATATTTTCTTTCTTAGTTAATTTTTAATATTGAATTTAGAGTCAATCCTAAAGTTAAAGTAAAATTACGAACTATTAATAATGAAAATTAGTTTATTTGTTTAGCAAATGAAATATTTTTTTTTTCTAAAAATGCATAAAAGTATATATGTATTTATATGGAGTCAGAGGATTTTTTAGAACAATAACTTAGGTTGATTTGGAAATTAGAGCAATAACTTTCGAACTTGTAAAAATAGGACACTAATTAATAAGTGTTGCACCCGTAGGATATTTATGGGCTAATTATCCAATTTTGGGACTTTTTTGCACGGACCAAAGACATGACAACCCGCACGGAGGGGTTGATTATGTGGCAAGCACGTCATTTTTACGGCTCCAGCTAGGATGTCATGTGCTTGGTCCATGCGGAAAAGTCCGAAAATTCGATGATTGGCTGAGAAATGTCCTGCGGGTGCAACACTTATTAATTAGTGTCCTATTTTTACAAGTCCGAAAGTTATTGTCCTAATTTCCAAATCAACCTAAGTTACTGTCCTAAAATACCCTCTGACTCTATTTATATGCTTTCAATGTAATTAATGTTGAATTAATTGAATTGTGAATAACTATTTATTATATTAAGTGACTGTTAAAAAAATGCATGAAAATAATTGTACGGACTGCTCAAAAAATTTGCTTCAGGGAACACCAGTGCAAATATTTTCAAACGATGTAGTTCAACAAATCCAGTCTCCCCTAATGTTCAATTCTGGATCCGCCCGTGCCCCACCACTAACTCCTTATTTTTTACTCTTATTTTATAATAAAGTGAATCACTTTTTCAACTCCCAATACATTCATCTAACATTTTATTAAAATCCTTGTCACCATAAATGATGCACAGTTTATGGGATGGAGGGAGTATTAGTTATAAAGTTATGAGTGACACAAAATGCTTCTTTAATTTTAGGGGTTACTAGAAGTTTGTCAATTTTCTAGTTTATATCATAATCTTTTTTGTTGGTCAGAAAATACATGAATTCAAGATTGATTTTGAATCGTCCCATAGACAATAATTTTACCCAAATTTCACCAAGTTCAATCTGAATAGTCTCACGACTTGCAATTTCTCAATGCGATATCAGATTGAATTGTGATGAAATTGCATGTCCATCGTGGGATAATTCAGAATTAATCTTAAATTCATATATTTTTTTAGCAAAAAAAGGTCATGATATAAGCAAAAAAAATGGCAAACTTTGAGTATTTTTCGGCAAGAACCCTTTAATGAAAGTATGAAACGATCGATTGAAATTATAGTAATTTTAAGATCCTCTTGATATTTTTTAATGGAGTTGCATTTACATAACATATGTTGTATTTAAATGACAGTGTGGTGGGGGCTGCAGTAATAGTGTGTGGACTGTACTTAGTTTTGTGGGGCAAAGGCAAAGAAATGAAAAAAATGAGTCGTTTGATGGCATCAAAGAATGCAACCATTGGAGAAACTACAAGAGAAAGCTTCAAAGGTTTGAGTCATGGTAACAATGTTGTGGTTGTTACTCCAAATTTTGTCCCAGAACTCGAGAGTTCAGATGTCTTTGATGAAGACCAAGAACAAGAAGATTCAGAGCCTAAGGTTTCTATCACAAATATCAAGTCCTAAAGTATTTTATCTTACCTAGATGTACCTCTTCACATTAAAAGAAAAAATTTAATTTAGCTAGTACCTTTTTTTAAGAATAAAGTCGTTATATTGTGGTCGGAAATTTATGATATACAATGGAACCTAGGTTTGTTGTATATTGTAGGTGTGACTTCATAAAGACATGTTTGCATGAGGGACTGATATGCAAATAAGTAGACTTTAGGGAGAGATCAAATTATACATAAATTAAAGCTGCAGCCTGTTTCTTTCTTCTTGGCCGGGGAGTCTGTTTCAACGGCTCAGATTAAGTGATAGGAGGAGTATATTTTGTAGCGCTTATTTTCTTCAAATTGTGTGCCCATTTAAGTATACATTTGACTCTATTTATTCCTACCCTCCAACTCCTTTTATTATTAAAGTCATGGATATAATTAAATTAGGGTAGTGCTATTTGGACTAAATTTATTTAGATAAAAAAATTAAATATTTTGATTTAAAAGATTTGGTTCAAATTTGAAAAGGATTTAATTAATTTTATTTTTTCTTCACATTGTAATTTTTAACGTTTTTAAATTTTTTTTTGTAATTTTTGTACTTTTAAAATAATAAAAAATTAAAAGGTTATCAAAAAATTATAATGTGGAGAAAATAATAAAACTAACTAAATTATTTTTTATTTTGAACCAAAATTTTTAAATATAATTACTTTTAAAGTATTTGATCATATTTTGTCCAAATAGCATTATTGTATAAATTATGACATTTATCTCTCTCATCAAATATGTATTATGCATCCGGCTGTATAATTATTTCCCTAGTTAATTATTCTTTTAATTATGTATGAATTATGCGATGGCCGATGGGCGGTATAATCAACCGAAATTCACCTTTATATATCAATTTAAAAATTAAATTAATACTTCATGAAATTGTCCAAATCATGTGTGGAGTATTTTAGGAGACAAATGGAGTATTTTATTTAAATGTCATACTCCCTCCGTCCCAGTAAACTTGTCCCGTTTCTATTCGGCACGGGTATTAAGGAAAGTTGTATTAGAGGTTAAATGGTATGACCCACATGTTTAATTATATTGTTAATTGATTTAAGTATTATTAACAAAGCAACAATTAATTCTTCAAAATTATGCTGCCGACGTCGCTCTCAACTCCGGCAAGCCGGCGCCGGCGCCGGCATCCTTCCTCTCCCTCCGTCTGTCTCTCTCCACCCCCTAAACACCATCATTCAAACAACCAACAAAATGAGAGGCGAGAGGGCGGAAGCGGCTCGAACGGTGGAGGCGAGAGGGCGGAGGCGAAGAGGCGAGAGGCGGCTCGAACGTTGGATGCGAGAGGGCGGAGGTGGAGGCGAAGAGGCGAGAGGTGAGAGGCGGAGGCGGTGGCGCCGGAACAGAGCGGGAAAGGGGGAGGCAGATTTACAGAGGGGAAAAGAGGGAAGCGGCGCCGGGTGAATGGAGGTGGGAGGGCGGCGGAGGCGGCGAAGGTCAGTGGGAAGGCGGCAGAGGCGGCGAGAGGCGAGAGGGCAGAGGTGGGAGGGCGGCAGGGCGGCGAGAGGATAGAGGGATGGAGGTGGGAGGCGTCGAAGGGTAGAGAAGAGGGGGAGGCAACTGGCAAGAGAGTGTGGAGAGAGAGAGATAAATTAGGGTTTAGAGGGGGGATTAATTAGGATAGTGTTTAATTATAAATTAATTAGTTTTTAAAATTTTCCTAAAAAGGAAATGGGACAAGATTATTGGGACAACCCAAAAAGGAAAGTGTGACAAGTTTATTGGGACGGAGGGAGTAGTATATTTCTCAACGAAATTGGCAGGAAACGGGGGTGGCCCGGGGGCGGGAATGGCGGCGGGAGTTATGGTTTGGGGGAGGGGGCGCGAAGGTTTGGGGAATTTATTAGTATTTTTAATTTTTTTAAATTATTAAAGGTATATTCTTTTAGGGAAAAATTATTAAAGGTATGTTAGTACATTTACACTATAAAAGGTTAGTATTTTTAGTTTTTTATGTTCATGGACATTTTTTATTATTATTATTTGAAAATGTATAAATTAACCTATTAACTCTGAGTTTAATACGTAATTTAAAAAAGGGTTAAGTATCAAATAAGCCCTTAACGTGGAAACCCTTATTACATTGCCGACCCTATGGCAAATGGGGTATCAAATAAACCCCTATCGTAATTAATTTTTAACAATTAAGCCCTCCGACTTAACGGATAGTTAACACCGCTAACTTTCTTTTATTTATTTTATTTTTTTAACGAGCAAATTGTCGAACATCTGGTAGGCGCGGCTGGACGGCTGGTGCACCGACATCACCACCGTCTTCCCCCTCGCCGCGAGGCCCCCCAGCGCCGCCATGAGGCGATAGGCCGCCGTGGCGTCGAGCCCCGACGTCGACTCGTCGAGGACCAGCAGGCTGGGGTCCAGATGGTGCAATCGATATCCTCCACCACCAAAACGGACTTATTGGCGGTGGCGAGCAGCAGCTTCTGCAGATCAGAGTTCTGGCGCAGCTCCGTGAGCTCCAAATCGTAGACATCAAAGTTCAAATAATTGGTCATGGCGGCAATGAAGCTGGATTTGCCAGTCCCCGGCAGGCCATAGAGCAGATAGCCTCTCTTCCAGGCCTTGCCGACCTTGCGATAATACTCTATCCGCTGCAGAAATCTGTCCACATCCTTCAAAATCACATCTTTCTGATGGGCATCCATGGCCAGAGTGGCGAATGTAGCAGGGTGATCCAGCATCACGGGCTTCCACATATCATTGATGTTGTACATATTCTCGTAATCCACTGTGAAGATCTTGATGGTTTTGTTTTCTTGTTTCCTCATCTTGGCCAGGTTTGCGATGTGGGGAAGGTAGGAATGGATCACCATTTCTCTGTTTGTCTTGTGGAAGGTGAGCTCGAAGGATCTGACCTCCGATCCTAGCGTGGAGTTCATGTCTCTGGGGTTGTAGAAACCGTGGGATTCGATTCGTCGGCAAACCCACACCCATTTGAATTTGTGGCCCTTGTACAAGTCCTCGACGAGCCGACGTCGGGGCTCGACGCCACGGCGGCCTACCGCCTCATGGCGGCGCTGGGGGGCCTCGCGGCGAGGGGGAAGAAGATGGTGATGTCGGTGCACTAGCCGTCCAGCCGCGCCTACCAGATGTTCGACAATTTGCTCGTAAAAAAAATAAAAAATAAAATAAAATAAAGTTAACAGTGTTAACTCTCTGTTAAGTCGGAAGGCTTAATTGTTCAAAATTAATTACGATAGGGGTTTATTTGATACCCCCTTTGCCATAGGGTCGGCAATGTAATAAGGGTTTTCACGTTAAGAGCTTATTTGATACTTAACCCTTAAAAAAAACTAAGATTTATACGATTATATTCAGCAAACTGGGCCTAGTTAGCCCATTGGGCCTTATGCAACTTGTCCAGTAAGAACTGCTGAAGCCCATCTTAAGGCCTTTTAATATCGGAGCTTAATGTACATATGATAGTAAAAATTGGATTTATATGTAGTGTTAATAGGCAAACCTAGACCTGATTTCTAATTACTAATTTTGACACCATACAGTTTTTTTTTATCAAACTCATATGTATTTATTATTTTGACATTGTAATTGTGTTAATAGTTAAGTTATACTCTCCATCACAATTCAATAAGTAATATTTTTCTATTTGACGTCTCAATTCAATAGACCACCTTCTAATTAATATGAAAAATACATAACAAACAACCTTACACAACTCATTATTCACACAAAATGTCATAGCGACACCACAAAATTATCTCTTTTTTTTACTTAAAAAATAGTAACATCTTTATTCTCTCTCTCTAACTTTCTTTTCACAAATTTACTCTAAAAATACTACTTTCTCCCCCCTATTTTATCATAAGCTATTTATTTTTTAATATTCGTGCTCAAGCCTTGTGATCTATTAAATTGAGATGAAGGGAGTAATATAAAAGTATCTATACAGTATCAGTTAAAAGATAGGTAGACCAAACACTCGAATTTATCGAAGTGGGACTATAGGTTTTCATTAAAATTTTAATCAAGAACAAAAAAATTGTGCTTCACATCCAATGCATTCTTCATAACATACAACGTATACAGAATCATGTTACACATCCACAATTCAACGTGAGTTTATCTGTAATTACTTTTGTGTTATTATCTATAAGTTCTAAATTTATGTATAACCTCTTTTCATTAATATCATCACTGAAATGTAGGGGATCGAACCGAACCGAACCGACAAAATCGAGGACCGAATTTTCAATATTTTTTGGACCGAACCGAGCCAACTGAAGCCCTAGGACCGAACCGAAACTGGATCGAAACCGCCATCAATTCTCGGTCTGATTCAGTCCAAAACTGACTAATAATATTAATAAAAATATTAAATATATATTTAATATATATAAAAATTAATTCATTTTTCAGAATATTAGAAATTAATTAAAATATTAATAATATTAATAAAAATATTAAATATATATTTAATATATATGTATTCGGTTCGGTCCGGTTTTCGTCGGTTTTCGCCTCCCTGGAACCGAAATCGAACCGAAATATTTTCAGTCCAAGAAAATAGGACCGGACCGGACCAATACATGGACCAAAACCGGCCTGGACCGAAAAAACTGATTGGTTCGGTGCGGTCCGTCGGTTTTGGTCAGGTTTTGCTCACCCCTACTGAAATGTGCGTGTGTGTGTTGGCCTAGCAGTAGAATGGTTAATGTTTAGGAGCAAATGTCTTGAGTTCGAGTTCATCATAGTGCGATTTTTAATTAAATTTCTTTATTTAATTATTAATTTGTCAAAAAAAAAAAATATCATCGATGAAAGATTATATACGTAATAATATTAGGCAAAGCTTCGTTTGGAAGACATTAGAGTAAACATGCTTTCTAATTAGACCAAGACGAGAAGACCTAGACAACTTGTTTCAAACAAAATCCACATGCATTATGCCATCATTAGTAGACAGGATCATTGATGTAACAATGTTTAATACAACATTAATTATTAATAATCCTATATGTGTTTATATGAAGCCTTCAAAGATGGGACAAATGAGAACAGTTGAAACATCCATTGATTTTTTTTTTTTGAGCCCCATATATTGATTTTTCTTTTTGCGCTAACATATATAGTCTAGTTCGAACAATTAAAAGTAATTTAAAAAATTTGCATCAATTAAAATAAGAGAATATACACTCATACAGTCATATTGAGCAATGAAACTCAATTTTTGGTCATCTATCTGAAAAATACAAATTATGAAAAAAATTCACAATTTCAATCTAAAATATATTTTGACCCCACAGATCCTACTCTACCCAACTCAACCTCCTATACGTGATTCTCTCTCTGTCTTTCCTCCCTTTCTCTTGGTACAAATAAACATGACTGTGTCAAGTGTATCTAATGAATAACACAATTGACACAAATTTACCCATTTGTATCGATTATGCCATCATTCAATTTTCAATCACATTTGGCACAAATAGACATAATTGTGTCAAATATACCTAATGAATGACATAATTGACACGAATTTATTCATTTGTATCAACTGTACCATCATAACCTGCACGCTCCAACCCGAATTCGAAGCCCAACCCGTACGCAAACTCGAATCCAGTCCACCCTAATTAAGGGCAAAACAGTTTTAAAAATGTAAAAAATGACTAAAATTTATGTTTTTTTAGATGAGAGGCCAAATATTAAATTTCATTACTCAATATGTTATCTCACGGGTTGACTCGTTAAAGAATATCGATTTTGAATTATTATTATTATTTTTGTTTCGTTATTTGTTTCCCCCGATTTTCACCCATCAATTTCAAATCTCTATTATCAATAATTATTTTCTTCAATAACCGCAACCCTATAGGCTATAGGTTAATTCTTGTTTTCAAGAAAGTATCTTGTTAATAACTTAATAGTATTTCTTATGATGACTATAATAAATCCTATTAAAAAATACATCATGCTTAAATTATTATTTATGGAAATGTTTATGTTACACTTTATTATCCGTATTTATTTTAGTAGAGTAATGCCGACTTGGAAGGAATAATAGGTAACATGTGGCCCAAATGATTAGAAAGTTGTGTTATTAACAAACTTTAGTTGTACCGTGAGGAAAACTTTGTACCTTTTTGACATCTTTGCTATATAGACTTTCACGCACTAAGATTTCTTCAATGCAATATATATATAGGCTAAAGTTCAATGAAGAAGGCCTAAATGTAAGAAAGAAGAGAGAAGTAATCTAATCCGTTGATCTGATCTAATCTAACGGACATGATTTATTCACGCCATGTTCAACGGATTTTTTCGTTGAACATATGAGGGGTCGAAACCCAGAACCCCCAAAAATATTGTATATGTTCACGAATGTTCAACGAAAAAATCCGTTGAACATGGCGTGAATAAATCATGTCCGTTAGATTAGATAAGATCAACGGATGAGATTACTTCTCCCTTCTTTCTTACATTTAGGCCTTTTTCATTGAACCTAACCCTATATATATATATATATATATATATATATATATATATATATATATGGGCGTGCTCCAGTGAGACCCCCTATTATTTTTCGTGTAACATGAGGACAATGAATAAGACATATAATACTAATGAACAAGACGTATATCTAACGAACAAAATGTATATACTGATGAAAAATAAAATTTAAAAAATTGGTAAGGAATAAGACATATATACTGATGAACAAGACATTATATATTGATGAACAATGCAGTATATACTGATGAATAACAAAATTTAAAATATTCTACTCCCTCCAGGATTCGAAGCCTGCGAAAATAATAGTTAACGGTGTTAAACGGTTGTTAAGTCGGAGGGGCTAATTGCACGAAATTAAGGACTTTGAGGGTTTAGTTGAACCGACCTCGACCATAGGGTGCTAGACGTGATAAGGGCCTCTATGTTATGGACGTATTTGATACTTAACTCATAAATCAATAATGTGTCTTAAATTATCTCAGTTGTGATTTAATATTTTATATCTCATAAAGGTTAATCCGATCATATTATATGTCTGTGATCCGAGTATCTATTGAATCGGATTTAAATCTCAACAACAAAATACATAAAAATGGAAGAAATAACACTAAGAATTTTACGTGATTCGATCGTAACGATCTACGTCCACAGGAGATCGCCAGAAACTTTCACTATTGTTGATGAGAGATTACATTTTACAAGGTTTGGTGATGAAAAGAGAATGACATTTTTTAAAATTTACACAAGAGTAGGGGTGAGCAGAAACCGAACCGACACTGAAAACCGAACTGAACCGAACTGGACTGGTGCGGTTCGGTCCCAATTCTATTGGTTCGGTTTTCGGTTCGGTTTTGAAAAGTAAAAACTGAAAATTTTCGGTTTGGTGTCGGTTTCCATTTTTTGGTTCGGTTTTAAACCGAACCGAACCGATACATATTAATATTTTATTATATATAATTATTTTATAATATATAATTATTTTTCTAATTTTTTAACCTAAAACTAAAACCCTAATTCACAATTATAATATATAATTATTTATCATGTTCATGTTATGGGGATTTGACATTTGAAATTTGTGTATTTTACATTATTTTATAATTTTTAATTAGTATTTTCGAAAAAAATAAAATAAAAGAAATTGCATTGTTTGGTTCGGTGAACCGAACCGAAACCGATGGTTTTATCGGTTTGGTTTCGGTTCGGTTCCGGACCCCCAATTGGTGCGGTTCGGTTTCAATTTTAATCATCGGTTCAGTTTTCGGTTTTGAGTTTTTGGTTCGATTTTGCACCGAACCGAACCGATGCTCACCCCTACACAAGAGAGTCATATTTATAAATTGCAAATGAAACCTAGCTCTAAAGGCCCATCAAGGTAATTGAGCCCAAGCCTCATTACAATAGTATTTGTCTTTGAGTTGATCGTCAAGGCTGACGAAGCTGACATCTAAAGCTGACTACCAAGACTGGTGATAAACGAAGCTGACTTACCAAAGTAGACGCTATGCAAAGATGACCTATCACGAGTGACATTCAAGATAGTTGACCCACCAAGGTTGACACTTAACGATTTGTCAAGGGTGACACTCAGCTGGGCTAACTTGTCAAGGGTGACGTTCGGCGGAGCTGACCCATCAAAGGTGACACTCAGCTGGGCTGACTTGTCAAGGGTGACACTCAGTTGGGCTAATTTGTCAAAAGCGACGTTCAACGGGGTTGACCCGTCCAGGATGACACAAGTGACAAAGTTAAGGTGGAGTTGAGCTTCAATCTTGACTTTCTTCTTTGATAATTTCCTTTCACCAAGTTTGAATCTTTGCACCCATTCATAACTTTTATTCTTTAGACTTGGCCCGAAAAGGTGAGCATAATATTGTCCTCATCAGTATCACGATATGATCAACTTACAAAATGAGATAAATGGACATACATATACAATTATAAACAATTCAAATAGGAGAATTAATAGTGGCCTTGATACTATTATATACAAGTATAAAACGTCTTGTTTTCTAAATCTCTTTTGTATTAGAATTGAGTTCATCTTCCTTTTCAAAGGCCTTATAAGTCTTTAAAGTGGATGATGAGTCAAATTATAATATTTTTCTGTAATTCTTTTTTTTTTTGTAAAATTAAAGTCATAATAATAGAATTTCTTAAAATAGGGCTATTTAATTTATATGATTGTTTTGTGGCAACTTTTTTTTTTATCTTTTTGTTAGATTTACAACTCACACAAACTAAATGACTCCAAACTCAAATCTATTAATTGGAGGAAAAATATCTTACTAATTAATTGATTTGTGCTATGTGCCATCCAACTTCTTATTTTAACTTATTATTCATTTGGATTAATTAATATATATGTAATTGTATGTCAGCAATATATTATATTTCCTCCATCCACCACAAAATTACTCATTTTACTATTTTGATTTGTCTATAAAAAAAATACTCCTTTCATATTTTTATTTTTAGTAAATATATATACTCTATTGATTATAACTCTTAATATTAATCTTTATTTATTAATAATATTATTATTGGACTCAGCACTCAATCAAATTAATCAATTTAAAATTATAATAAAAATGAAACTCTTATTTTATCCGCAAAACTCACTTAATATAACCCTCAATATTTTATGAATATTATTATTAGTGCATTCCATACTAAACTAAATTAACTACTCTATCCGTCCCACGAAACATGATACAGTTTCCTTTTTGGTCTGTCCCACGAAGCATGACACGTTTCTAAAAATGGCAAAAAATATACCCTTTATTCACATTTTTACTTTTTCACCTACCATATTTAACACACAAAATATCAATTTCTTAATTCCTGTGGCAAAAAGAAGTGTGTCATGCTTCATGGGACGGATGGAGTAATTCAAATCTATAATAAAAATAAGACTTTTATTCTAACTCATAAATTAATTTATTAAAATCCATAGCACTATGAAAGGGACATTTTTCTGTAGAAGTATATGTTGTTGCATAGATGAGGAATAAAACACGAATTGAAATTGGTATATTGAAATGTAGGTTGTCATGATTTAAAAGCATGACCTGTTTGGAGAAAAGCAAATTTATCTCAGCTGCACACTGCCACGCCTGTTTCCCTTTGTTTCTTTCTAGAGAGAAGTCAAAAAAGACATTCAATCACAACCGTCTAACCAAACGCATCACTCATTCCCATCACATGTATTTACTTTTCTTTTTTCTTTTTTAACTTTTGAAAGAAAAATTAAAAAGACCGGAAAATAAAGGTTGGAAAAAAATAGCTGAAAAGACTTTGACATTTTAGCGGTCGATCTCTCAGCTTGGAAATTCGTATAAAGCTCATCATCTAAATTGTATATAAAATAATTATTATATTAAAGATTAATTCTCTATAAATACACAAAATATACACAAATTTTAATTATTAATCAGATCTATTTTTAATTTTTATAATTAAAAAAAATACTATATAAAATTTTAATTTTTTTGAATTTGACATGACTCCAAAACTTCATTGACCAATAACTGATTGTCTGAAATTCGATGGACAATTTAAAGGTACCGTTGGAAACATCTTAATAATAACTTTCTAATGATACCTATATTGTTGGATTTTGATCACCAGAAATGATCGGAAAAAAAAATATAGAGTTTCATGACATCAATTTCCATGTCATTTTTTTTACCACTTTCTGTGACCAAAACCTAATACGTATCATTAAAAAAGATAATGTCAAGAGTTTTTCAATGGAACCTTCGAATTACCCATCGAATTTCAGGCAATCAAGTTATTAGCTAGCGAGATTTATGTTTAAGTCAAATTCCAAAAAAATTAAAATCTATATAGTTTTTGACAAGAAAAGTAGAATTAATTATATACCAAAATATTGGATATAGTTCGTGTATTATAGGCAATTAACCCTTATATTAAAAACTATTAATTGTTAATTACTATAATTAAATAATGATCATCATGATGTATGTAACCATTTTTCTTAATATAAAATTAAGAAGATATTATAAAAAAATAAAATAAATCGATAATAGTAAGGGATGCTTAAGTATTACTCTCTTCGTCCCAACCAAGATGACACGTATTTCTTTTTGGATCGTCCCAACTAAGATGACACCTTTCTATGTTTGGAAAAAATAAGGCATTTTAAACACTTACTTAACACTAATTAAATATTCCCTTATTACTTTATCTCTCCTACTTTATCACCTTATCTCTCCTACTTTATCACTTTAATATATTCTCTCTCCTACTTTATCACATTCTCTCTCCTATTTTATCAATTTTATACTTTATCACCTATACACAACACTAATCTACAACTCCTTAATTCCCGTGCCGAAAAAAAACGTGTCATCGGACGGAGTAGAAATGTTAAACATTATAACTTATATTTTCGTAATTAACGAAACAATATAAAATTCATCACACAGTATTTATAACTTTGTCCACGTACAATCTTTAACAATTAAACACAATTAACTTATTTTTTGGATAATACGAGTACAACCAACGAACTATTATCAATTTACCTAACGAAACTCATATAAATTAATATATTCAAGTTAGCTCTCTTTGTATAAATATTATCATATTGTGGTTGTAAGATTAAGACTCTATGCATTAATTAATCAAACAAGTTTAGATCTATTATATACTACGATTTCTGTCGAATTCATTCTCTTTCTTTTCCGAATTCTGTCAATTTCTTAAAGTCAAAAGTTTGGGTATATATCCCACATTAATATAATCTTATTGACGAAGCACACAATATATAAATTAAGTACATTAGATAAATTCAACTGAATTAGTGGATAGATTAAGCAGATGAAATATACATGCTATCTTTAATGTATTAACTTACAACAATTAAAACAAAATTATCTTCTGAGTACAAATGCAAATTAAACACTTATGAAGTTAATAAAATTTCAATGCTCCACCAAATATTACTAATTGATAGGTATAACCGAGTCAAAGTCAACCAGCAGCCCTTGGAGCAGCTGATAAAGTGTCAACCCCTTTGGACTTTAATGCACCAAACCAAAGGAAAAAACTTTGTTCAAATTTATTTTGGTGGTTGCTAAAGATTCTCGTCTATGCAATATTTCTGACATGACCTAAAACAGAAATTTTATAAAAGAACCTATACTACTCATCTTCCCTCAAATTTACACTAATATATTCCCCTCAAATTTACACTAATATGCATATGCAACCGTGTAAATCGATCAAATTTTACAACTAATATGTACATACATGTCATGCCGTCACTTGGACTCGAACCGAGATGATCTAACATTGCTTCCTAAGAGAAGCGTGTCTACCAATTTCACCATAGCGGCTTGTCTTGAGTAGCTTATGAATAATAAATCTCGTTGAAAATAATAGTTCAATTAGATACGAAAAATAATATATAGCTAAAATGGCTTATATATATAGTTAGGATTAAGTAAAATGACTAACTTTCGTAAGAAATGAGAATAACGAATAAATTAATTACTAATAAAATTCATAAATAAATTAATACTGACATATAAATAGTTATATTCAGTTATGTGTTACATTAATTTATTGATAGATTTTATTTTATAGATTTTATTGATTCATTTGATTATTCTCATTTATAAAAAAAATATAAACATTTTTATTGAATCCTTTTCATATTTTTCATTGAATCCTTGGCATATATATTAGAAAATGATGTGTTTTCAAGGAAAGTTCCAACGAAAAAAGAATCTATAGTATTAACACATTCGAACTAATATTTCCAATTATTAGCCGTATATTAGAGCATCACTAACGCATTACTCGAGTGTAGGAGTATTGCACTCGAGTAGGGCGTTGCAGGTGAGTGCTACTCGAGTCTTCGAGTATGCACGAGTAATTTCCTTTTTTTTTATAATTATCTTCTCATCTTTAAAAATTTCTCTCTCCTCTTTAAAAACTAAAAAAATCAAGTAGGCTATCAAGTAACCCCAATGCAGCACTACTTACTCAATAACACAACCACTATCAAGTAGGCTATCAAGTAAGCCCATTGCGGATGCTCTTACACCGTTGAGAATTGAGATTCATCACACTATTAACAATGTCTAATTGACACATGGAAGGATGTATATATTTTCATTTTTTTATTTTGACTTTCTGTCTCTTATATTGTAAAACGTGAACATTGACCTATGTACACAAGGGTAACAATTAAAATTGCCCTAAATCTTAAGTTGTCTATGAAAAATACCCTTTCTTATAAACTTAAGCATCCTATGCCCTAAATGTTTGCAATGGTCCACTCTACCCTTTTAGCATGAAATTCTCAATAAATCCACCATTAAACCATTTTTTGTTCAATTTATCAAAATTCGATTAATACATAATCAGGCCCAACATGCTTCCGTACAACTTCAAAAATAATTCAAAACATTAATCAACAGCATACCTTTTGTCGACTGGTCACCTTCTGGAGTTAAATCGCGTTTTACGGACTTCTTGCCACCCCGGCCTTCGTCCAACCACGCACTCGCAAGTGATGGTTGCAACCTTCTTCCTTCACTGTGTTCCGGCGCACGCCGAATGGTCACCTTCAGGAATCAGTTTCCCTCCTTCACTGTGTGTCGACTTCCAAATATTTTTGTTGAAAAATGAAAAGAAAATATTTTCTACTAAACCGGAATAGTTGGACAAAAACAAAGTGTTTATAGAGGAATTATATAATAATTAATTTATTTCATAAAAACTCCCCAATGGAGGAGACTAACTTGTTTAGCTACACATGGTAGCCAATACTTGTGTACATAAAAATAAAAAGGAACTTAAAACTAAAAACGAAAAACTTTGAAGACTAAAATTAAAAATTACAAAGATAAATTCTAGAGAGAGGAAGTGTTGTGTGAAAATGTGGTGTGATTTTCTCATAATCTTCTTCTCTCCAGCTCTTGTGTTTATATAGAGGTTTGAGCCCCTCTATTATTGCTTGGTTGGTGGCCTCGGATTCCATCTTCGTGGCCAGCTTGCTTGAATATGACATCCACCTTTTCCTGTCGGCCTTGATTGCCGACACTGGTTAGTGGCATCACATGGTGCTGGACCCTTGCCTTATCGTCTTGTGATAATGCTGGTAGGGGCCGGCTGCTTTTCTCTCCACCCACTTTTGTCCTGGAGCTTTTGGTGAGTGGTCCTCCTGTTCATCCACCCACTTTTGTCGTTTCTTTTGTGGGTGCGATCCTTGCTGTGAATCACATGATTCACTAGGTTTTGTCGGCCACCTTACTTTTTTGGTGCCCGAGGTGTCCTTCCCTTTGGAGTCTGACGCTCGTCGTGCTCATCAGACCGGAACCTCCTTCTGTCAGGTTTCGGGAGGAAACCTTTGCCGAATTCAGGTTCCTTCTGCAACGAACATTGGTCGCAGACTCTCTCGATCCAATGGCTTACATGAGCCATATTGCAGAATTTGCGACGAGTCTCTTTGCTCCCCGCGATCTTGTTTTCCCAAATAGTTTGCCTCTTGTTCTCGAATGATTGTTCGGCAAACTTAGTGGTGTTTCCTGTCATTGTGTTGACCAGGAACGTTCCCAGATCCGAGCTCTGAAAGAACTTAAATCTGGACTTCATCTTGTCCATCTCTGTGAGACAGACCCATAGACCCCATGCTCGCCTCGTGGAGATTTGATCCTCCGTGAATGTTGAGACGATTGCGGCATTAAACTCAGGAACTTTGATCCGGTTCAAGGCTCCTGTATCTGGTCTCCGGAGTCTGCCATCATCACCACGCTTGCTGCGAAAGTGTATTGGCATCGAACGATGAAAAGCTCCTTTGAGCCTTTGCACAATGATCTTGTGGTCACAGTTGGTTGTGAACACTAGCCGCCTGGCCTCATTGTCTTGTATGTACCGCTTGAAGCTTTGCAGAAAATTATTTCCGAATAATATATCTGCTCCGGTATCATGGAAATAAATTGGTGGAGTTTTGACCTTGTACCAAGGTGTCTGTCCTGCTCCGCCGATCA
This sequence comes from Salvia miltiorrhiza, assembly GCF_028751815.1. Taxonomy (NCBI): domain Eukaryota; kingdom Viridiplantae; phylum Streptophyta; class Magnoliopsida; order Lamiales; family Lamiaceae; genus Salvia; species Salvia miltiorrhiza. The sequence continues at coordinate 28,960,008 of NC_080387.1, forward strand.
ATATTTCCGTTTGTTTTACTCCTTTTGATAAGAGTAAAATCTTCTTGGAGAAATCCCTTCCTGCAATTCGAGGTAGATCTTCTTCCACTTCTGTTGGAAAGACTCCTCGTTTTGCTGTACAGATTCCTGCTCCCGAATCCACATAAGCAGCGAAATACTCTGCTTTGTATTTCTCGTATAACATCCCCACCGAGATGTATATCGAGAATGGACTTGTCATTGGATCATCACTCTTTGTCGTCCAATGGTAATCTCCATTCCTCCTGATTTCCATGACCATGGTTTGTATTTGTCAAGGAAATCTCGTCCTAAGATCAGGACATCTACTTCTGGTGGCTTGGCCTTCGGTCTGGATTTCAAAACCTCCAACCTCCAGAATTCCGATATATCGGTTGTCTCCTGGATTTGCCAGATAATACAACAAGCTACAAGGAAATTGGTTTTCCTTGTTTGTTGTATTAATTCTTGTGGAAACCTGTCTCCATCCTTCGGGGCATTTGAATTTGACCCTCATGTCTGGAACTGGTGTTTCCTGGATCGCCCTTCTTTCATAAGAATGAGAGAAACTTCTTGATATAGGCCCTGAAGTAAGCCTATTTCCTTGGAATGATAGCCTTGGTGCTCCCAGTCTGAGACTCTGGGTGTGGCTCAGTACTGGTTTGTCTCCAACGTCGATGTCGATTTCCCTGTTCTGAGGAATTTCAACTCGGTTTGAAGGGGCTGCCTTAGCAACTTCTTTGAATATTTCTGGAATTTCAATAAATTCTTTACCCAGAAATAACTCCGTATGATGGGAATTTGATAGGGCATACGAGACTTGATAAGTCAGTGAGTATGGCCTGTTTCCATCTGTCATGTACTCCTTCTTTTTGTAGTCCTGATAGAGAGTCAGGGCTCGGCTGAAAGATGAATCTTGTAGATTATAAGCGATCTGTGGATAAAACTCGGTTATAATCTTCTTGGCATAGAGATTGCCTGAAAAAGCTCCAATAACTGATTCTCTGGCCTCTCTAACCCTTTTATCGCATAATGCGACATCAATTGGCTGGTCTGTTCCTGGGAGAAGGGAAGATTTTAGCACCAATTGAATTGCTCCAATATGAATCCATTTCATCGTACTTGCGACTTCTGGTTTCATTTTCCTGAGATCCTTCCGAATATCTTCGGCCGGAACCAGCTGGATTTCCACCTGGTTGCTTGTGATCTCAATTGGAAGCGCCGTTTCTTGGCTTGTGACGCCAAAATAGACATGATGCTTCCTCTTGGTTGGAATCAAGCTATTTAAAACTCGATTCAATCTTCCATTGGAAAACCCTTGATAGGTTTGAACCTCCTCGGTTTCCTTCTTGAGTTTTTTCACAAGCTGCTTCACCACTTCTTTCTGTGGTATCAGAAAATGGCTTGTAAATCCACTCTGATCCTCCTTTTGGGTGTGGTGGACCTCGTGTTCTTCTTTAGTCTGACTCGGCTCCGGTTGATCCATCGGTCATTTCCGATTCTTCAGAACTAAAGATCTCTTCTTGTTCATATATACTCTCATCAGAGGATATATCTTCGAATTGATACACGGGTATCAATTTCTGGTAGAAGATTGCGTCTTCGATATCCGGGGTGGATTCGAATCTTCTCATCTCCCTTTTCTCGTTGTCTGGGCAATTGGTTGAAATATGCCCCTTTGCACCGCACGTCCAGCAGTTGCAATCCTTGAAACTTTCATTTGCTTTGGCTTGGGTCCGCCTGAAAGTTTTCCTCGCCGGGATTCTCTTTTGATTTGAGAATCGGTTTCTTGATGGTCCGCTCCTTTGGCCTGACTTGTAAGAGCGTGCCTTTTGTCTGGTCCACATAGTTCTTGGCTTCCAAGAACTTCTTCTGGACTTTCTTTCATAGGGTTGATACCTATGTTTCTTTCGGCTCCTCCTTTGATACAGCAACTCAGCACCAATCTCTGTTGGAAGATCAATGTTGTCGCACATCAATGGAGATTTCTTGTTGAGCTTCCTCAATCTTTTGAGGTTTCTCAGGTCCGCCGCCTTCTGGCACCATTCGGACAGCTTCTTGTGCACATAAGACATTCTCCTTGATGCACTATCAAGAGGATATTCTCCTGGTGACACGTACTCGTTGATGAGCATCTCCCTCCATGGACTCGGGAACTTTGTGAAAAAGAGGTCCTTGGCGGTTTGAGCATCAACAACCCCCATATGAACATATAGGGTATATAGGCGTAGAAATTCATCAAGAGCTTTTGGCTCCAGCACCACTAATCTTAGATTGTAGAGTGCCTGATGATATTTCTTGCGCTTCTCCTCTGCAGCTCCTTCGAAAAAACCCATTCCCAAGAAATGGATTTTTATCTGTTTAGTAGCCTCCTTAATGATTTCATAAGGTTTAGTACTAGTAAACAGTTCTTCCCTTGCTGAGATCTCGATTTTATCCCAGTATTGTTTTGCCATTCCTGCAAGACTTGCTTCGAAGATTTTGGCAAACTCCTTTTTATCGTACTCAATCGTGGTGACTACGATATTCAATGATGAAGCCCATTCATCGATCAGATCCTCCCAATCTTTAAATCTGGCTTCGTCTAGGTTGAGAATCAATCCATAGGGATGGATTGGTTCAAGTGTGGCCTTTCCTACAGGAGTATCCCGCATCTGTGGCCTGCGTCTTTTGGTTCGCTGGTAATGGCTGGCATCATCTGAAGCCCCACCCCTTTTTGACGAATTTTCTTCTTGAGGCTCGTTTTTGGGCACCTCATCTCCTTGGTTCATCTTGAGATCAACCATATTGAGGTTAGCAAAAGATTCTGCTAACTCCTGTAGATCTTCTAATCCGATTCTGTCCAGGCTATTCATAATATTTGCCTTTCATGATTCGGATTATATCCTTCGGCTGCAACTCCTTGGGTGCTGCATCAAAAATAGGGGAATTCGTCGGGTCGTTGGACCATTGCTTCCGAATTTTTCCGGAACATGGTTTTCGCCTTTCGATTTCCTCCATTCTGTTCTGGATATCACGCAAGAGGGTTAATATTTCCTCTTGTTTGAGTGATATTCTGCTCAGCTCCATCGGTAGATCGTATAGCTTGACGCCATAATATTCCACCGTCTTTTGGATCTCCCGCAAGTTGACGTTGTCGGAAGAGCTTGGCTCGATCTTTTGGTAGCCTGGAAAAGCTACTCCCGCCTTATCTTTTGGTTCCATCAATCGTGGGACTGATGGGCCTCCTTCATGACTTGTTCAATCGCCGTTCTGGTCACGGCGAGTCCCATGAGGTTTTCATGGTAGAATTGGATACTCGTGATAATATCACGAATAATCTCGGCATCCTCTCCTCGTCGTACGTTAGTAACGAGGGCTCGGTTGTTCCAGTTGAGTCCGTCTAGTAGACGGGTAATTTCACTCTCCACATGTTGTAGAGAATTCCTGTATGGTACACATCTCGGACACTCGTCCGGATCCATAAACTTTTAATGGAGTCTCCTCCCACATGGGTTAATCATAAAAATAAACTAAAAATTATATAATTCCTCTATAAAAACCCGCTCTGATACCATTTTGAGAAGCGCGGGATCAATTGGATCAATTGAACAAAATCCAATTTTAATCATTTTTTGCTTAACAGTACGTGGCGTTGTCGCACAGTCCAGACCCAGTTTACCGAAGTAACCTATCGGGCACGAGGAAAGTTTCCAGCCGATATACTAGTCAAGCTTAATTAGGTTAAAGAGGGGAGATAAAGAGAATTTCCAATTGCTTACTTGTCCTTAGCAAAATCAATTTTGGACATAGTAAGACTAGGAGTGGAAATAGCTTAGGGGTATGGATGTCAATTAGGGTATGAAATGCTTTGATTTATAAGGAAGGGCATTTTTCATTCACAACTTAAGAATTGGGGCATTTTTGCATGTTAACCTGTACACAACCACGCCATAACAAAGGGGTAGGCGAAAATATAAAATAATTCAGCTTCTGGGGACGATTTCTTTTTTCTTTTCTTTTTTTTTAAGAAAAGAAAAAACAAATAGTGAAAATGTGAGGGAAAATTCAGATAAATTTGGCCACAGGCAACGATTATTAGAAATAAAACGCAAAGATCTACGATCATTATTCTTGATAAGTGAATCCAGCAATTAAATTTGAATTTTGAATGGAGCGATTTTTTTTTTTCAGATGCATTAAATTTAACATCAAATGTATTAATTTTAAAATATATTATTCTCACATTTCTTATATATAATATAATTCTTGCTATACAAGGAGATGTTGATCGAATAAGAATTTTATATAAAATAATACTAGTGAATCATTTTCAGTTATTCGTTTATCAAAATTTATTAGGAATACATTACTTGAATTTGAATCGACGAAAAATACAATTCTAATTAATTTCATATTGTTTCGTGACACTTTTAATGATATATTGATCTAACAGATCGTGACATTTTTATATACTTATCTAACAAATTATCTGTTGGAACAAATAATTACCATGGACCCTATTGTACAATCCAAACAAGCAATACAAATTAAAACATCATCCATAAATATAGCATTAAATTAAGATCGTTCTCTACAATACATACAAACATTTTATAAATTCTTAATTCGCAGACATTTCATTGAGCTAGAATATACAAGTGGTCGGTATAAAAAATTTATTCATATACAAATCATAATATAGTAAAAATTTAGAGTCAACTTTGAAAATGGTCACTTGAAAATAGTAAAAATAAAAATTGTTTACTGAAATAAAAAATTTAAAAATTAGCCACATTTACCGTTTTACCCTTCACATAAAAAACTTAAAAATTATCCACTGATTTTATAATTGTGAATTCGAGTTTTAAAGCTTGAATTCACAACTAGCAATAGTACTGGTTGTGAATTTGAATTTTAAATTTAGAATTCACAACTACCATTGCTAGTTGTGAATTTACGTTTTAAAGCTTGAATTCACTTGAATTCACAACTAGAAATAATAATGATTGTGATTTCAAAATTTAAAATTCGAATTCACAACTAATACTATCGCTAGTTGTGAATTCAAGCTTTAAAACTCGAATTCACGACTAACACTATTTTTAGTTGTAAATGGAGAGAATTGGAGATTGGAGATATAAGGTGGATTTTGGTGAATGGAGAGATAAGGGGTTCTTGGAGTGGATGGGGAACTAATTACTAACATCTAACATGACTTTGTCCGATAAAAAAAAAAAAAAACACTATTTTTAGTTGTAAATTCGAGTTTTAAAACTTGATCTCATAACTAGAAAATAGTGTTTGTTGTAAATTCAATCTTTAAATTTGAATTCACAATCAACAATATTGCTAGTTGTGGGTTCAAGTTTAAAAACTTGAACTCACAATCAAAAAGCTAATTGCGAATTTAAACTTTAAAACTCAAATTTACAATCAACACTAGCGATTCAGTTATGAATTCATCGAGTTCATTGTGGATTCAAAAACATTTACAACACAAATTCACTTCCGCACAATGAATTCACTTCCAAAATTATTTAACAGCAGACAACAATTAAAAACCTACTGTTTTTCTTATAATTCTTGTATTTTTTTTCCTTGTACCATGGTTTGTTTCAAGTTAACTAATAATTCTAGAAATAGTCAGCTCATTTTTACAATTTAATTTTCTTTTTCAACATTTGCCTTTCACAATTTGCAGCTTAGGTTTGTTACTGAACGTCATTAGCTTCCCTTTCTATGGATCCTCGCTCAATTCTGATACTAGAAGTCCTATCGCCATCGCAACATCCATTGGAGATTGGGAGGTAGTTATGAGATTCCCGATCTTCGCCATATCGTCCACCTCTAAAGATGAAGGCAGTGGATATCGACTTCCTTCCTACACCGATCCCTCACATGAATTGCGGTGTGTGGTTGACGGTGACGCCGCTGAAGATGAAGGCAGTGGATATCAACTAACAGCCAAAAGAGAAATGAGAGAGGGGGAACCGGGGGAGAGGAGTTGCGTGAAAGAGGCCAATTTTTTAATTTTTTATGCTAGAGGTGAATTTGCATTTTTACACAAAAATTGATCCAATTTTATATTTTATTATATGTGTGGTCAAAATTTAATTTTACTACCAAATGGCCAATTTGACTCAAAAATTTATGTATTTAATTAATTAATAGCAATTGCCATTATTAATTAAACAATATGAAATACACAGATAGATACACACACGTATGAGTAGACTTACACAACCCAAATTGAAATGACATGATTAATCAAATTTAAGAAAGTCACGAAATCCCATCTGTGTCTTTGTGTGGTGTGGCATCCTAGATGAGATGACCAAAATAAAGTAAAATAAGTCTCATAATTCTGCCCGGTGACCTAACCAAACACACCCAACAATTAAATAATTTCATTTCGCAATTTTCCATCATATATAACTCTAATAATTTATGTTTTTTTTTTAATTCATGCTATTCTTGCTCCTCCTGCTTCTTCTCCCATCTATGCTTCTTTCGACTAGATTTAAGCCCAATTTTTGAGTCCGGTAGAGACCCTCCTTCTCCCTCTACCTCTTCGTGAGTTCGCGAGAGACGGCTGATTGTAGTCGATGTATTCAATCTATTGTGTTTGTTTTGATGTCTCAGTCACTTCCTCTTGATCTGCGTTTGAAAGAATTGTATCAAATTTTCTGGGTTTGAATTTTTACATAGTTTATACACTTCGCTGTGGAACTGGGGCTGTGAAGAATTTGTGTAATTTTTTAAAGGTACTAGATCTCTGATCTCATTTCCTTCATCTTGGTAAAAGGTTGAAGCTTTAGATTTTTAAGTCAATGCTTCATTTACCTCTCTTAGAACTTTTCTTTTTGGTGAACTTTTTACTTATTTATTTTAAATTTCGGAAAGTTAAAGGATAATCTCTGTTTCGGACTTATGCTTACTAGGTACAATCTCTACTCATTTTATTTCAATCCCTTTTCCGCTCTCCACTTTTGATTCACTCTTTTAAAGAAAGAGGTTTCGGCGTTATCGAGGCGATTTCTGAAAGAAAGAATCATATTAAAGTTTGTGTGGCCTCGTGTCTGAGCTTAAATTTGTAGGATTTAATGAATTTTATGGTTCTTTGCAGATCTCTGATGGAAAATATGAACTTGTGTTATTTGTTGAAGCTCTTTTAACAGGTTTACTTCTCTCTCTCCCTCTCTTTCTCTCTCTCTTTAATTTGGGTAAGATCACCTACAAGCTTTGATATCTTTTGTTTTAGTTTAGATTATACTTTTTTGTTTATAATGAGCTCAAAATAGTATGATTATGTTTGATTAGGTTAGCTAGAAATCTAGTTGCTCGGTACTTAGCTTATGCTTTAGTTGGCTTTTGGGGTAAGTGGTCTATATTCTTTGAACGGCACTAACCTAATCTAATTCTTCAATAGGCATATTATGATTGAGATAAATCTTGCTATTTTGGTGTTATGGGAAATATCTGTCTTTTTTGTCTGATTATATGTATGTTTAAGTGGATGATTCAAGGTTTATTCATCGAATGCATGTGTTGCTTATCTCTTTTTTCTTTATTTTCACCCTGCAAGTAGAATATGAGAAGCTGTATCTAATTAAGATACTGATTCACTCTACCTTTTGAGTCCATGTGAAACTATCCTTTTCTACTCCTCTTTAAATTTTCTTTTCCTTTATAATATTAGTTTATTTCCTTCGCTTCTCCCCATGGATGCTTTTCTCCTTTTTACTTTTATCTTTTCTTCTATTGAATTTGTTTTTGTTTATTCACAGCCAGGGTGGTAACATTCCCAGTGGTCTATAAATTATCGATAAACGACTTCATATAAAGGATCAAGAAAACCTAGCACTTGATTCTGCCATTTCTCCTTACATACCACTTTGGGCGGTTCAATGTCTTTCCGCAGTATAGCTCGGGATTTGAGAGAGAGTTTTGGCAGCCTATCGAGGCGGAGTTTTGATGTGAGGTTGCCTGGACATTATAGGGGGAAATCACATGGTTCATTTAATGACTTGAGTGACCAGCCTTTGGTGATTCAGAACAGCAGGTGGGCTAATCTGCCTCCTGAGCTACTTTACGATGTAATTAGGAGGTTGGAGGAGAGCGAGAGCACGTGGCCCACTCGGAAACATGTAGTTGCGTGTGCAGCTGTTTGCCGGTCTTGGAGGAGCATGTGCAAGGAAATAGTTAAAAATCCGGAATTTTGTGGAAAACTTACTTTTCCGGTTTCTCTTAAGCAGGTATTCACTGCACATTTTGTGTTGTTTATACACGAGTGCACTAAAATTTCCTTTGTCTTCGATTGTTTCTGCTACCACTTAATGTTTTACTTGCACAATGTAGTACTAACCTTAGAACTAGAGCTTTCAGTATCCTTACAAGAAGTTGATATGGAATCTGCTTTTTTCCCATTTTGCAGCCTGGGTCTCGTGATGGAACTATTCAGTGCTTCATTAAGCGAGACAAATCTAATTTAACCTACCATCTGTTTTTGTGTCTTAGTCCTGGTTAGTTCACTTCTGAATTGGCAATATGCTATTACATGTTCTTCGATGTTGTTGTTTCAGCATATAATATTTGCTGTGTGTTTCTCCAATTCTGTCTTGTAAGTCGTAACTAGTGTTTCTATTCAATTTTTTATATGTAACAAGTATATTCTGCCTTTGCTTCTCTGAAGATGACTGTGTTCTTTTTAGTAATTCTTGTTACATATGTTAATTGATACAAAGATTTGCTAATTTTTTATTTCACAAATGGATTAAAGGTCATCTCTTAGTACCATTAAAAACGATATTTCAAACTGGCCGTACTAATATTGTAGGACCTTGTCTTGTTGAGGATTTGGTTTTGTTTATATCTTATCCTAACGAGGTGATTGAACTTAGTTTGCTTTTGGAATTTAATGAAACAATCATAGGTGCTTCAATGCTTAATCCAACTCAATTGTCAAGCAAATATTCGACTTCGGTTTCAAGAATCATGTAACAGTTGTCAGTGGTGTTCTGCTCATCATTATTTTTTTGTCCTTGCCAAGGAAATAGATTTCTTCCCATTTTTGTGAGGATGTAAGACATTAGAGTTGTGTCTTTTTGTGTTTTTTTGTTAGCATTATATGAGATAGTAGGGGAAATGTGTGTATTTAGAATAAAAAATTATACGAAAACATGAATTATGTATTCTTGTACATTGGGAGAATGTTTTGAGAATGACCCTAAGTATCATTGTGTATGATGTTTGATTTTTCAGCTTTGCTAGTTGAAAATGGGAAGTTTCTTCTGTCTGCTAAAAGAACTCGAAGAACAACTTGTACAGAGTACGTCATCTCTATGGATGCAGATAACATCTCCAGATCAAGTAGCACATACATTGGTAAACTAAGGTAGCCTTTACTTTCTTACTATCCTATTTCATGTTATACCTTTGAGTCTTCCAAAGAATGTGTTCATTGCTTACAGAAGCTTCTTGATTTCAGTAGTCCCTATTATTTTTCGAGAATAGTCAACCCCGTGTGTGTGTGTGTGTGGGTGGGTGTGCGAAAAACAATAGTCAAACCCACTTAGTTAAGTAAAGGCAGAGTTTGTGGCTGTTGTTTGTTATGCTTCAACAATAAGGGTGCGTTCACTTTGAGGTATAAGGGAGGGATAAGCTACATTTACCACCTTATACCTCGTTTGCTTTGATGTATGAAAAAATTCGGGCAGGTGATATAATTTTTCGGGCAGCCCCTTATCCCTTAGGAAAGGGATAATTTTATATCTAAGAAAGAGTGGTATAATTTTATACCACGTATAAAGGGAGGGATAAATGTATTATCATTCAAACCAAACAAGATATAAAATATGTAGTCCCACTTGAAGGGATTAATTTATACCTATTTATATTATCCCTCCATTTAGAGGGATAAAAAGCAAACACACCCTAATGATATATTCACTGTGCCTTGGAATCTATGCACAGTTATTTTACCTGTAGAATATAATTGAAAGAATATGCACATCTCTTTCATTTCGTGTATTCTAACATATATTTGTATTGTACAACATAAAAATTATGAATTTTAGTTTCTTTATTAACTGGTTCAGAAATAGAGCAATCTTATCAACTCTAGTCTTGCCTGCATCATCCGTCTCAGGAAGCACCTGCTGTAAAATTTTAGAAGATAGTCTTAATATTGAAATTTTATAGTATGATATTTAGCTTGAAATCTTTTATCATAGCATGAAGATAAATTATTCAGACAGTGTTTTGCAACGCCGAATATTAATAGGTTGCCCTAGGTTGTGTGAGGATTCCTTTCGAAGGGTGAAGAATGACAAAGAGTGATTGTTGCTGTGTAGAGTTTTAGCTTGCTATGCGCACCTTTAACTGTATTTATTATTATAATTATTATTCATTACTTATTTTAGCATTTTACTGAATTATTGATGGTAAATCGCAGATCAAATTTTCTGGGTACGAGGTTTTTGATATACGACACACAGCCTCCACATGCTTGTTCACACATCCCGCCGCCGGGGAGGTCGAGCCGCCGGTTCTACTCCAAGAAAGTATCTCCGAAAGTACCAACTGGGAGTTACAACATAGCTCAAATCACATACGAGCTGAACGTGCTTGGGACGCGCGGTCCACGGAAGATGAACTGCATTATGCACTCAATCCCCGCGGCATCCCTCGAACCCGGTGGTGTGGTGCCTGGGCATCCGGAACTTCTCCCGAGATCCCTAGAAGACTCGTTCCGGAGCATCTCATTCTCAAAGTCTATGGACCACTCCACTGAATTCAGCAGCTCGAGATTCTCCGATATGGCCCGGCTGTCGAACGAGGACGACAACAGTAAAACACGGCCCTTGGTTCTGAAGAACAAGTCCCCCCGATGGCACGAGCAGCTGCAGTGCTGGTGCCTCAACTTCCGGGGACGGGTGACGGTCGCATCGGTGAAGAATTTTCAGCTGATCGCCTCGACACAACCAGCCGCCGCTGGCGCCCCGACGACTTCCCAGCCGGCCCCGTCGGAGCACGACAAAATAATTCTGCAGTTTGGTAAGGTTGGGAAGGACATGTTCACCATGGATTATAGATATCCGTTGTCAGCATTTCAGGCATTTGCAATCTGCCTGAGCAGCTTTGACACTAAACTGGCTTGTGAATAGACGAAATTTCCCCTGGCTTGCTTCTAACTCAACCCATGCAAACTGTAAGTTGGTGTTTGTAGCTCTTTGTTTCTGGATATTGATCTTCTCCTTCTTTAGGGAGGATGGTGATGGTGATGGTGATGGTGATGGTGATTATGTTAGTTTGTATTTTCTTTGCCACCATAATTTGATCCCCAGCTTTGCCAGAAATAAGATTTCCTTCATCACATCGCTCACCGTTTCGAGACGTTTCCAATTTTACAGTGCTGTTTTCACCTCTTATTCCAATATTATCGAGAACATATACATTTGTGGTTTTATAAATTATTATTGTCAAAGGCTAGGATTAGCTGCAAATTCATTTGAAAATAGGAACGATTAATTCTCTATCAAATATGATGAATTAAAAAAAAAATGAATTTTGTTTCTTATGGGATTCAAATATGAGATTATGAATTTTATTTAACAAAGTAATGAATCTATCATAAATTTCTACGATTAAAAATGGTTAATTTATATTTTAAAATAAATTTTATTTTTCCAATCACTTATTGTTTAATTTATATCCTTTTCACGGTTTTTCCCTCTGGGTTTTCAGTGAAAAGGTTTTAATGAGGTTCGGCCCTTAGTCTGCTCCTTCTGTGCTTTCAAGGGTTTTTTTTTAGGTTTTTTCTTTCCTTTTTTATATAAAATCGTCATTTAATAATTGTTTAATTTATATATTAAAATAAATTTTATTTTTTCTAATCACTTATTGTTAATTTGTATCTAAGTATAAAAGTGCTCATTTACCTGGTAGAAGCAGTATTTTTACAAAGTGTCATACCACTTATGCAGTCTTTTCCTAATGATGCGTTATTTTTATGGATAAATTTATCATAGAAAAATTATGGATAGTAAAAATATTTAAATATCTCTTTTTTTTTCCTTATTTTTTATAAAAAAGAAGTTCACCATATTATCTTTTGACTAAGAGTGGGTTTTCCTTGATGGAAAATGATAAAATACATATATACAGACATACATATAAGGGAGGGCTACGATATAAACACATCTTAACCTATAAAATAAGATCTAGCTATAATGTATGAACACGTTGTGTAAATGTATTAATTGCGAAAAATAAATTTTTTGCTACCTATGACTCTATGAGATTCGAACTCGGGACCATGAATTCATCCAATAAGGTGATGAATCAACCGTAGATTTTGATGATGTAAAGGCTGAAAATGTTTCCTATTTTATATTCTAAAAGGTGTTTTTATTTTAGCCCCCCATATATATATATATATATATATATATATATATATATATATATATATATATATATATGGTCAGCTTCTATGGAGACCATTTCATATATAGAGAATGAAGACCAAATCAAGGCCATTCATCTCAATCCAATCAATGATCCAGATTATTTCCTGATTTGATTTTTCATGTAATTAAATATTGGTTAATTACATTTATTTAATCCAAAAAAGGGCAAAAACGTCCACTCAAATCCACGAATTATGGCATCTGGTTGAACAAATCCCGAAAATTACTCTCTTTCAATTCTGGGACCTGATCCGTCAATGAACATAATAGGTGAACATTAGTATGTTCATTTGTTTTCCTACAAACATATTGATGAATATTAGTATGTTCATTTATTTTTCAACGAACACAGTACAAAAAAATCGATGAACATTTATTTTTTTTCTACAAACACACTACAAACAAGACAATGAACATTATCATGTTCATTATATTTTTCTACGAACACAGTACAAAAACATCGATGAACACATGGAAAAAATTGATGAACAAGGGCGATAGGCGGCGTCCTCACCGGAGGAGCAAGGGCGGCGACGGCGATGTAAGATCTGAAAAATGGAGGCGGCGGCTGGGCGGATTTGCGGTCGTTGCTGCCACCGGTCGAAGTACAGATGGGTGCATGAACTAGCGGAGCAGAGGAGGAGGCGCCCACGACGATTGGGGAGGCGGAGCAGAGGAGGAGGCAGCGGAGCAATATGAGGAGAGATGAAGGCGATTGGGGAAGCGGCAGAGCAGCAGCAGGAGAGATGGAGGCGATTGGGAAGGTGGCGGGGAGGGAGGCGGTGGAGCAGTAGGAGAGATGGAGGGGATTGGGGAGGCGGCGGGGAGAGGGGAGAGTGATTGAGAGAGAGAGCGTGAATTGAGAGAGAGTGAGTGAGATTAGGGTTAAATAGAAAATGACATGCTTAACCTTTTGATTATAAAATAAATGAAAATTAATAAATTTAATCAATTAAATTACCACCATTAGATTAAGTTAGATCAAGGAACCAGATTTGGTCTTCATTCTCTATATAAGAAGTGGTCTCCATAGAACTCTATCCTATATATATATATATATATATATATATATATATATATATATATATATATATATATATATATATATATTTTCTTTTCTTTTTTCACTTTTTTTTCGCTTTCTCTTAATTGATTTTTTTTTTCTCGTGTAGGAAGGAAAGTTTTTCCGGACAATCCCAACTTTTCACTCCAATTCATAATAATAATATTATCACAAACTATCTATGTGATAATATTTTCTCATATTGTATATTTTTATGATCTTTCAATTTTACCTTCAAATATATATACTTCATCCGTCCACCAAGAGTGTAACACTTTGGGTGGATACGGGTTTAAAAAAAATAGTTGGTAGATGTGTATAAATTAGAAATAAGTTATTGTGGTTGAATTGAGTGTGGGACCATAAAATATGAATGATTGTAATTAAAAGTAGAAAGTATGGGTCATGTCCTAAAAAGAAAAGTGTTACAGTATTTGTGAACGCTATCAAATAATTGTGTTACACTCTTAGTGGGCAGATGTACAATTTAATTCATCTCTCTCTCTCTCTTCTCTCTATATTTTGTTCTATCTCTTCCCTCTCTCTATTTTCTTTTCTCCCTCATCCCAATCACTTTCTGTCTATTTCTTTGCTTTCTTCCCTCTCATTCTCTCTCTTTCCTTTCACCCTCTCTTTCTTTTCTTCTCGATATATATTTATATATGTATATATATAGGGCTTGTCTGTTACGCGCACGGTATGAAATAACGTGTGATATCTTTAGTTTAATAGATATCAATATTATATTTGATAAAAATATATTAAAAAACGTGTTATGCTATCACACCTCTCAAGTGTGATACAAAATTCAAAAAATATGGATAATAGAGTACGAGCCATTAATTTATAAAGAGGTTTGATCTTTGAAGCAAACAATATATTAAGGTGTTATTGGTATTTATCCGACACCTATCATGCATAGTAAACGAACCTATAGAGAATGAATCACATATATTGAGAGAGAGAATGGTTCGATGGAGAATCACGTAAATGGAGAGAATAGAGAATGAATCCCGAGCATTCAAAATTCTAAATCTAACGGATATGATTATGCAGGCTTTATTTTCTTTTTCTTTTTTTGACTGAAAAAGTCAAACTTGTAATATTAACTTTTATTAAAACAATTATTTAAGATATTGAAAATTTGTCATTATTTATTTATTTTTGGTAAAATATTATAATCCATATCTTTACATCTTTTTTATTTTAAACCGCGTGCACAAAATATATTTTTAACGTTAATATTTTCATAATCTATATAATTTTCATAATCTGTACAATATATTTTTATTTAAATGTTCGTAATTTTTTTACGCTTATTCGAAATGTTTTATGTTAACAAGAAAAAATCGAATATTTTATTTAGATGTTTGAAATTTTGTTACGCTTATTTGAAAAGTTTTATGTTAAATATTTTTACAATTCTCAAGCAGAAATCAATATTCAAAACTTTTACTAGAATATCATAATTTTATGATGTTTATTTGAAAAGCTTCATGTTAATCATTTTTTATAAATCATATTGTAACGACCCAGCTCTAGACTTACTGACTGTCCCCACAAACTAATACAATCTTTTCTAGCGTGTTTTGTCCTCACTTGCACGTTTCTTGAGAAACTTCTCAGGGGGTCTCCCATCATGAAATTGCTTCAAGCCAAGCACGCTTAACCTTGAACTTTCTTCCACGTGGTCACCAGGAAAAAAAAATATGCATCTTGTTAGTATGAATAACACCAATGAAATCATTTAATCTATCCTTGAATACGCAGTCTCATACCTGCATATTCTTGGAATTCCTCTATTTTTGGTGTGTTTTCGGTTCGTTTATGTACCCCTCTGCTTCGAAGCTTTAATTAGGAGCCGCTCTTTGTCCATGCCTTGTGCACCAGTGATCACTCCTTACTTCTGCCTTGGGCGTCACATCCCAACCAACTTCCGCTTGGTAAGTCCCTGAATCACACCTTATTGCGAGAGGTTCGGCACAGATATCACCTGTAACAACCCGGCTCCAGTCTTGACGACTGTCCCCATAGATCAATACAAGTCTTTTCTAGCGTGTTTTGTCCTCAGTCGCACGCTCCTTGAGAAACTTTTCAAGGGGTACCCATCATAGAATTGCTCTAATCTAAGCACGCTTAACCTTGGAGTAGGGGGTCACCCATCATGGAATTGTTCCAAGCCAAACGCGTTTAACCATGCAGTTTCTTCCACATGGTCACCAGAAAAAAAAAACAAAAGAATCTTATTAGTATGTGTAGCATCAATCAAATTATTCAAGCTCTCATCAAATACACAGTCACATACCTGTATATTCTTGGAATCCCTCTCTTTCTTGTGTGTTTCAATTTGTTTATGTACCCCTCTGGTTCAAAGCTTCAATTAGGAGTCGTTCTTTGTCTGTACCTTCTGCATCGACGATCACTCCTTATCTCTATCCCGAGTGTGACACATATTATTATTTTAAAATATTTTGGTGAATAATGTATCTGCTAATCATAAATTGTGAATAGTGAAAATGTTACACTGAATAAAGTAATATTATTCATGAATATATTACGTAACGAGTAATCACAATTTTTCAATGAACAGAACATAATTTGTTACTCATTAATTGTGAATAATAAAAATGTAAAGTCGACGATGAAGCGCAGTCTGTTGGTAAGACGCTTCCCCTCCAACCAATAGGTCAGGGGTTCGAGTCACCCTAGGAGCTAGAGTGTGAGTGGGTTTTTATCTTTCTTTGGTTGTAACAAAATTAAAATAAAAATAAAAATGTTAAGTTGAATAAAGTAATATTATCCATGAATATAATATGTAATGATTAATCACAAATTTTCAATTAACAAAACTCAATTCCTCAATGAACATAACACAATTAATCAATGAATAAAACACAATTCTTCAATGAACAAAAATCCAGATGAAAAGTCAGTCCAACGTAAACTCTTAGCTCAAACCTCTCACCGGAGCGTCATTTCTGCCAAAGTTTCAAACAATATTCACCATTTCGAATTCAGTCCCTTCAACATCTAGTTTGCATTTCTCTCTTAAATTTCTTCATCTAGTGAAAGAGAGAGAACTAAGGTGAGAGGCTAGAAAAACGTATAGAGGAGAGAGCGATAATGAAAGAGAGAAAAAAAAAAATAGGGACGGAAACCTAGAGCCTAACCGCGAAGCTCTGCGCCTCGTGCAAGGAAACATCAACGGTCGTCTTCTCCCACGCCGACTCAGCGTTCCTGTGCAATGCGTGTGACGACAAGATTCACGCTGCCAACAAGTCGGCGTTGCGCCATGGCTGCATCAGTATCTACGAGGTGTGCGAGTAGGCCCTAGCCTCCTTACCTGCAAGGCCGACGCCGCTTTCCTTTGCGTCGACTGCGACCGGGACATCCACTCTGCCAACCCCCTCGTCCACTGCCATGAGAATATCCCCGTGGTCTGCCGAGTACATGGTCACCGATATGGCAGCGAAAACCAGCAACGTCGTTGAAGAAGAAATAGATGGAGAGATTGCACAGAGAGTGAAAGATGGCTGAGAGGTAAATGAACGATATATATATATATATATATATATATATATATATATATATATATATAGGGGAAGGCTAAACTAAGAACACTTCTTAAAATATAAATTAGGAACCATTTTCAGCCCTTAGATCATCAAGATCTACGGTTGATTCATTACCTTGTTGGATAAATTCATGGTCCTGAGTTCGAATCCCAAAGGTAGCAAAAAATTATTTTTCGCAATTCATGTCTTTATACAGTTTATTCATGCGTGTTATACATAAAATTCATGCATTTTTGCTGGTTCGTAATTCTTAAAATAAGGGTGGTTTATTGAATAACCGCCCCTATATATATATATATATATATATATATATATATATATATATATATATATATATAGGGGCGCGCTCCAGTGAGACCCCCTACTTTTCGTGAAATACTGAGGACAATGAATAAGACATATAATACTAATGAACAAAACGTATATCTAACGAACAAGATGTATATACTGATGAAAAAAAAAATAAAAAAAAATGATAATGAATAAGACATATATACTGGTGAACAAGACGGTATATACTAATGAACAATGCAGTATATACTGATGAATAACAAAATTTAAAATATTCTGCTCCCTCCAGGATTCGAACCCTGCGAAAAAAAAATTCCCTCTAGAAACCATATCAGCCATATGATTGATAAAATAAACGAACCAGATCGTGCCCTAGATCTCACTAAAATTAGAGGGTCTCATTGGAGCGGCCCCCTATATATATATATATATATATATATATATATATATATATAGAGAGAGAGAGAGAGAGAGTAGTGAAATTAAGGTTTGCAGTTTTCACTCGTACGAAAGTTACCCAATTATCATTTTAGTAATTATTTTTTAACCATGTGATTTTCTTAAGTTTTGTTCTAAAGTTTTTCATATTCTCTTATAATCATTAGATCTCCTTAATTCAATACTGAAGGAATTCTCTATTGAACCTAACAATATATAAGGTGTGGTTGCAGTGAGATTTATATTTTTCATAAGAAATGAGAATACGAATAAATCAATATAATCTATGAATATATTTATATATGTAACTCATGAATAGTCGTATCCAATTAAATAGGAGTTGGTCTTGGATGCACTTAGTCTCACCCAAGAGACAGGTCGGGGCGGGACTAGGCACGAGTCATAGGTCGGTTGAAAAATATATACTCCCTCCGTCCACCAAAAGTATAGCACTTTTGGTGGGCACATGTTATAATAAAATTGGTGGTGATTTTTATGTAGTAGATAAAGGGTCCCACCATTTTTTGAAATGAGTGATTGAGATTGAATTGAGTATGATTTTTTTGTAAATAAAGAATATTTGTAAGGATAAAAGATAAGGAAAATATGTGAGCCCATGTTCAAAAAAAGAAAGTATCATACTTTTGGTGCACACCCAAAATGACAAAAATGCCATACTTTTCGTGAAAAAAAAAAATAACGATTGCCGTGAAAAAAGTACTCCATCTGTCCCAACAGTAGTGTCCCACTTTTCTTTTTGGGCTGACCCAATAGTAATGTACCATTCCATTTTTGGCAATATATTCTCTCTCTCTATACCTAACATTTAAATAATTACAACAATCCACTTTATCTACGTGCCCGAAGTAATAGGACACTACTAATGGGATGGATGGAGTAATATTTTTGAAACATTACCATATATATTTTTCTCTTTTTTATTTTCTCTCTCTTGCTATATGTTGACACAAATCATTAATATATATATATATATATATATATATATATATATATATATATATATATATATATAGGGTGCGGTTATAGTGAGAACCACAATTATCGTGAGAACATAAGAATCAATAAAATTACTGCATCTGCTATACAAATTAATGCATCCGCTATTAAATTTAATGCATCCGAAAAAAATAATTTTTTTGCTCCCTTCAGGATTCGAACCCAACACCTGCATCCATCCACCAAGATGATGCATCCACCGTAGATCTTGATGATCGAATGGCTTAAAATGGTTCTCCGTTCTTATTTTATTAGTGGTTCTTATTTGAACCTCTCCCTATATATATATATATGAATATAGAGAAAAGATCTAGTAATAATGAAAATTGATAACGAATAAGTTAATAAAATCCACAATTAACCTTTTTTTAATGCATGAATAGTCATTCAAACTAGGGTTCAAATCCTGGAGAGGACGAAAATTTCACTACATTAATTGAATTATGAATATTCGTGCATTACAAGCAGCATATTCGTTTATTCGTAGATTTATATTGGTTTATTTGTTATTCTCATTTCTAATGAAATGTTGCATTCTCATTGAATCCCAACCCTATATATAAAGGGAGACTAAAATAAGAACACATTTTATGATATAAAATAGGAACCGATACCATCCATTGGATTTAAAAAATCGAAAGGCCAAGATTAATCCTAAATTTAAGATATGCAATTCACGCCACACTACTATAGGATATTATGGTAATTTCAGTCTTTAATATTCAATTTCCCCTTAATTATGTGGATTACATTACTTATTTTTATATTATTTTTTAGGGTTAAGTATCAATTTCACCCCTAACGTAGAGGCCCCTGTAGCTATTAACACCCTATGGGCAGGGGTGTGTCAACTAAACCCCTAAAGTACCTATTTTCCTCCAATTAAGCCCCCCGACTTAACGGAGAGTTAACACCGTTAACTACTATTTTTTTTTGTTGTTGGTGGTGGGACCCACACCTTATTCTTCACCAAACTCGCCGAAAACTCGCCGAGCTCCGTTGATTCCTCGCAACAGCAATCCTCTCTGCATCTCCGTCTCCATCTTCATCTTCATCTCCATCTCCATCTCCATGGCAGAGGCTCGACGATGTCTCCTCCATATCGTCGAAGCTCTCGAAGCCCAGCCCCTCCGTGCAGAGGGAGAGGCTGTCGGAGGAGTTGTGCTTTCTCTGGTAGTAGCCCTTGTCTCTCTCTAGATTGGATGATGATGAAGGAGAGAGAGAAGGGTTGCTATGATTTTCCTTGAAATGCAATTCGCAGAACATTTCTGTCAAGGAGGAGTCGTCATCGATGTTCAAGGCTTTGATGTCTTCCATGGCGACAGGGCTTCTAGAAAGTTCGGAGCTTCCGGCATTGGCTTCTCAAAGATGTGTTCTATGCCACCGCAGGCTTCCATATTTAATTTGGCCTTCAATATCTCTCTTTGTTTTGCTGTGTAGTGTGTGATCAACAACTATACATACACACGTGTGCGATTTGAGTAGTGAAATGTGCACGAGATTGCTGCTGATAAAGTGAGGGGAAAATGGGTGACTATTTATTGGGGGAAAGCTGCTTTCTCTGAATTAACAGTGGAAATAGGAGGAGACATCGTCGGGCCTCTGCCATGGAGATGGAGATGAAGATGAAGATGGAGACGGAGATGGAGAGAGGATTGCTGTTGCGAGGAATCAACGGAGCTCGGCGAGTTTCCGGCATGTTTCCGACGAGTTTGGTGAAGAAGAAGGTGTGGGTCCCACCACCAACAAAATAAAAAAATAAAAAAAATAACAATAGTTAACGGTGTTAACCCTCCGTTAAGTCAGGGGCTTAATTGGAGAAAAAAAGGTACTTTAGGGGTTTAGTTGACACACCCCTGCCCATAGGGTGTTAATAGCTACAGGAGCCTCTACGTTAAAGGTGAAATTGATACTTAACCCTATTTTTTATATCTAAACAAATCTAAATGATTTAATAGTGCACCTAAACGTAAAAAAACTAAAACATAAATATTCTCACACCTTTCACACACTGCAAATGGATTTATGAATTCGCACACTGCAACACTGAATTCACGTTATATTTTTATGAATTCGCGTGTCGGAATATCACTGCAACACTGCAAGCTTATGAACTACGTTGAAGTATGGTACAAATTCATGTATTAAATTTATGTAGTTAAAATATGTAGCAACGAATTCACATAATGTTGTTTACAAATTCATATATTAATTAATTG
This sequence comes from Salvia miltiorrhiza, assembly GCF_028751815.1. NCBI lineage: Eukaryota > Viridiplantae > Streptophyta > Magnoliopsida > Lamiales > Lamiaceae > Salvia > Salvia miltiorrhiza. Next base: position 28,981,057 of record NC_080387.1, read on the forward strand.
TATGAATTCATGGATTTTAGTAATTGCTACGAGTCATCGGTTTTCTGATCCAAAGTATGACTGAACATTATATTATATCGATATGAATTTAATCATGCATTCAACATAATGAATTACATTATTAAAAAAATGTGTTTTATTTGCTAATTCACACAGTAATATCTTCAATTCACATCAATATATAATATGATTATATTATATTATATTATTATATTATATTATAATACGATTATAGATTCATGCGCTCCCCTTATTTCGAAGTCCTACGTGCCATCATCAGAATTCACTATTTAAAATCCTTGCAATTCTAGAACTTCTGGCTTAATATTACACATCCCATGTGGCAAATTAATTCCACATCAATTATTTTATTTTAAAAACACAAAATCAATACTCCCTCCGTCCATGAAAAAGAGTCCCATTTGGGACTCGGCACGGGTTTTAAGAAAGTTGTTAAAGTAGGTGTAAGTGGAGAGAGAAGTAAATTTATAGGGGTAGTGTTAATGACATGGGTAAAGCAATTCAGCAAATTCCAAACAAATTAAGGCATTATAGCAATCAAATGCAACAAATTTAGGATATTAATTAAGAAATCGATTGAGTAAACAAATTCAACAAATGGGTTAAGAAATCGATTCAGCAATTTCAACAAATTCAACAAATTTCAACAATCGATTCAACAAATTCAACAAATTTCAACAATCGATTCAACAAATTTACCAATCGATTCAACAATTTCAACAAATTTCAACAAATTCAGCAAATTCAGCAAATTCAGAAATCGATTCAACAAATTCAACAAATTCAGCAAATGCCAGCAACAAATCTAGAAAATTCCAAACCAAATTCAGGATATTCTCCTGCCGCATCACTCCATCCACCGCTACCAAGCTCCTCACCAGTGCGAGTTCCTGTGGTGCTCCGAGAGGATCGAGACCAGCCGGAGGCGGCGCCTTATGGTTTCAGGCTCCGAGAGGATTTGAGGGAGGCAGCGCCTTATGGTTTCAGGCTCAGAGGGGGGCGGCGATTTGGGGTTTTGGGCTGAGATGGAGGCGGAGATTTGAGGGAGACGGCGCTTAGGGTGAAGAAGAAGAAGCGAGGCGGCGATATGGCAACAGATCCATCGGAGCGGTGAGAGAGAGAAAGATGAAGCTAGGGAATTTAGGGTAGATTCTGGATTTTGGGGATTTAGGGCTGAGTGGTGAGAGAGAGAGATGAAGCCAGGGGATCGGCGCTCAGGCGCGGCTTCGCCGGAGAGGGAACCGCGGCGGCCGCAGCCCTTGCTGCTGTCACCTTCGCCGGCAGTAGATGAAGGCGGCGCGGCGTCTGGGTTCAAGGGTGCTTGAGAGTTTGAGAAGAGAGAGAGGGCGTGAGGCGAGAGGTGAGAGAAGGGAGGTGCACCGGTGGTGGTGCCCGGAGAGCCGGCGACGCCGGTGAGGAAGGAGGGGGGAGGGGGGCGCTGCATCTCTGTGTGTGTCGTGTGTGTTTTGTGAGTGTGTGCGTGAGTTTTAATTAGATTTTAATTAAGGAATTAACTCAATTATTTTTAGTTATTGAGGTAGATGTATTAATGGCAAAGTAAAGTAAATATTGAAGTCTTTGGAGGGTATAATGGTACAAAAAGTGAAACAGGACTCTTTTTTATGGACAAAAAAAAGAGGGGAAACAGGACTCTTTTTCGTGGACGGAGGGAGTATTTCTCTTCCATAATTCCCAAACCTAAACCCAATTACCCCCGTCTCTCACATACGCTCTCCCCTCACCCAGTCACCCGCCACAATTCGCTGTACTTCGGCCTCAACTTGGAGCCGCCGCCCCTCCCTCCGGTCTGCGATGCGCCACACACCGGCCTCAAGCCGGCGCCGTCGTCTCTCCCTCCAGTACGGCCGATCTGTGATGCGCCGCACTCCAGCCCTCGCCAGCTCGCTCCGACCTGTCTCTTTCGATTGACAACAGCAGTGCGTGACTACGCCGCCCTCACCTAGCCTTTCTGCGCCATGCCTTCTTCGGCCTCGATGCCTCCGTCCGGCGACGATATAATACATGGCATTCAGAGGAGCTCATCAAATACGGATTTCCTGAAGATATTTGGTATACTTTTTTCATTTTATTATTTTTATTATAACACCTTAATTGTTGAAATACTTTGAGTTGATTTTGTTGGGAGTTGTTGCGAGCTGCATTTGGGGGGAAGTGGTTTCCAATGTGTTTATGCAGAAGGAATATGGGAGAATGGTGATGGCACTTTGTTTGTAATAAGATGATTTTGTTTGTGAAAATTAAGAATTTGTTTTTTTGGTTATGTGAAGCTATGTATGCTCTGTTTAGAAGCTTATTTGATGGGACTGCATTTTCAATTTCGGTGGAAATTGAGTTGGGAATTTGTTAACTTTGGAATTAGAAACGATAGAGCTGAACTATTGATGAGATGTTTGGATGAGAATTAATTGGGTTGTGTATGGAGAAGGGGGTTGCATTTTTGAGAGTGTAGGTTGAAGGGCATATTTCGTAGGTTTCAGGCTATTTTTCAGTAATTCATTCATAATTCGATTTGGTTTTGCAGTGAATGAATCAGCTCAAGAACATGTGTCGTCTACTGAGAAACATATTCAAGAGGGTGGCGCTATTACTGAAAATGATAAAAGCCACAGAGACAGGGATGTGAATAGTTAACTACTGGATCAGAATAAAATGATTCACATCTGCGGCAAACTAATTGGGGTCTTTATGGTTTATAAGCCTGCACCAACTGATTGAAGAAGATTATTAATTTTTAGCAAGGAATGGAACAATATTCGACCCCACTTCTACACGAGATGTCAGGACCGAGCAGATAGTGAGAGTGATCCCGGAATGAAGCATAAGCTACTTCGGCTTGCAAGGAAGCTGAAAGAGGTATATTTCTATTTTTCATCATAAAGTAGAACTAGATGAATGAGTTGTACAAGATCTTCAAATGTTTTTTGCGCTTTTTAAATTTTCATATTCGTGATGCTTTTGTTGATTTACATTTATATTGATACACATATCCATAAATTTGTTGAGGATTATATTATATCTTTGAGAAGATAGAGATTCGTTATGTGTTGGTGATCATTGTAGTCATAGATGTTACTTGAATAATGTTCTATTTGTGAGATCTTTTTCTTTATAATTTTATTTTGAGAATATGCTTGTGACTGAAAGAAAATTTAAAACAATCATAAGACTTGACCTCGCGAGGAGGAGTTGTCCTTTTGTTCCTGAATCTCTCTTTCATATTCGAGTTCTTTAGTTTCCTATCGTCTTCACTCTATCAAAATGACGAACATTCCCCAACTTCATCAAATGACAAAAGTTTGGGTCTCTTAGGTTCATTGGAATCCTAAAGTAAATCATGCTTTTGTTCAAATTTAGCTGAATTTAGCATAGGTGATAAAAGGAGATAGAGGTTTGACGTTTGTTTTGCAATATGTAAGCAAAAGTTCACATATTGAGGAACTCCTTTATGTTGTGGTGTTCTTCTTCTACTAAAATCATGTGCATCATTGGTCCTTTATGAACTTATTGAGTTTTCTGAAGCTCTTACATTATCTGAACAAGGCCAATCTCATCATTTTCCAATTAAATTCGAAAGTGGTTGTTACGGCCAAATGGATCATGAACAAGCTGAAAATTAGCTGGTTTAATGTGTCTCAGATGTTATGCAAATAGAACAATGCAGTACTGTTGCTTCACAGTTCAAGTAAAATAAGAAAAAAACTGGCTTCCGTCCTAGCTTTGAGGTGCTTAAGCCATATTTTGGGAAGCAGTTATATAATGATTAGATTTTATTAAGTAGTGATGCTGATTTTCAATATTGTCCCACGAGTAATCTTTATATTAAACTCTTCGCAGCACCTTTGCACTTTTCGTAGTTTTTATAATGAATTAGCTTTAGGCATTCTGCTCTTCACATTGATTAGCTGAATAAAGAATTTCTCATATTCATAAATTTAAAGTTGTAACACGTTTGTAGATGGACCTAACCGGTAAGAATGGAATTTTGACAATGGACCTAACCTGTAAGATGGACCAAACACGATCACTTTGTGAAGCTTGAGGCTTGAGGAGAATTCTAAGGTATATTTTATGTCTCAATTGAAACTCTTTTTAGCATTTACTTCATCTATTTTACTCAGAGCAATGTCTTATTTTTTGTGATTACTATGTCATTCTTTTTCTCTCAGGAAATTTGTGTTTTTAGGGAAATGAAGGAGAAAATGAAGACGAGGAACCAGAAGAGGAATAAAATGTAGAAGAAGAAGAAGAAGAACTCAACGGCGGTGATTATGAGCAGGTATACTATATGTATACAGACGACCTCCTTGTGGACATATAAATGGTGGAAACAAGTAAATGGAGTTTTTGTTACGCACTTCATTTCTTGCTCATCTAAAATATGTCAGCTCATTGATTTGTCTTGCTTCTCTGCAGCTGCTTAGCTAATGTGGTTCGATTAAAAGATTATATATGCCCGGCCACTTGTTGCCCACATCTTAGTAAAGGCCACAAGCTAGAATGTAATTTACTTGAACATATCAATTTGTCCGAGTCCATCATACAAAATTCAATAACTCATTAACTCATGTTTGTACTTTAGTATATATTGTTATACTATTGACCATTCCTTCTATTGCCATGTTGGATGGATAAATGATGCTTCCTATGTGGTTTTTAAATTCATGGGAATAGGGTTAGCTGGAGTCATATTGTATTTACTTCTATTATAGTTTGAAATCTAATGTAAACTTATTTTTCAATAATAATTTCATTTATTGCAACACCTAGAGCATTCACAATGGCATAACCCATTTGGAGGCTCTAAGAGGATATTCCGCATTAAGAGTCACCCTTCCATAGCAAGGGCCTCTAAAATGGCTCTAAGAAATTTCATTTTATACAAATTAGAATTTAAATATTACATTAGTTAAAATAAAATGAGTAGTATTTTATAGATAAATTTTGCAATAAAAATAAAAAAGAAAAGATAAAATTTTAATATGATACGTGCATAGCACACGTCTTACATTTTCTTCTTTAAGATGTGTGCGAGACAAAAGACCAGATGTGGGGGAGGGGTCACGAACAGTGGGGCCTGAGCTGGGTGCAAGAGCGCTGTTGTGGAGGCTGTTATTCTAATTAAATGTATTAATATTATTATTTCATATTATATTGTTTGAAAACTTATTAATATATCAGTGCTTTAAAATTATTACGCCAAAAGATATCCGTCGAATTTCGACGGGTTACCCACTAGTATTAATTGTATGTATTTTCATTTGATGGCTTATAACAATTCATGCAATTTTCACTATTAATTCATGTCTTATGCAAAATGAATTGTGTCATCATCATATGTGGAAAATCCGTCTTTCCATATTACCAACCGAAAATTCTAGAAGGTCAACTTTATGCAATTTCTCTTATGCCCTTATTCTTAAAAATGCTACAAATTTAGAATTTAACTATTACAAATTTATCCGAATTTCCTATTTTAAATTTGGGCCATCGAATTTATGCTCATTAATTGTTCCTATTTTATAGTGTAAGGGTTGTTTTCACTTTTCGCCATAACCCTCCCCTATATATACGAGTTCATAAAATGTAAATTTCTTAATTTATATATAAAAATAATGAGGAAATCAGAACCTGGTGTATTTATGGCATAATAACTATTGAACAAATGAGGTACAAACTTGATTAAATCCCCACTGATGATATTTCCTATGATCTGCTCTAACAGATACACGAACACAATAATGATTGAGAAAACTCTAAAACTCTAAAATTGTATTGCTCTTTCTCTAAATAATCAGCGTAATCTTTAAAATGAATTATGACCTTCTATTTATATTATTCTATTAAACAAGTTATAAAAATTGATTCTTACTCTAAGTGATAAATTTATACCTCATTATATTATTTCTCTATTTAAATATATAAATGATAGTATAGTCATTTAACAATTTATCCATGTATTTTCAATAAAAAGAACAAATATATGAAATGAATGTGGTATGAGATTAACTTTTTTATTCATAAAAAAAAGATAAAAAAGTAAAAATTATTAAAGTATGAAGTATAATTAATTTTCTCATATTTTTTTCAGGAAGCCAAATTCTGTATTATTGCCCAAAGGCATATTCTACCTAAGAAAGGGGCCAGATGTTGGAAACCACCACCCAGAGGGGTTCTATGCCTCGATGTTGATGTGTCTATTCATGAAGATGGAGCCATTGTTGGTGTGGGATTCATTGTGCGGGATCATACCGGAAAACCTATCGCGGCTGCTGCACGCCGCATCTAGAGAACATAAACCACGTTGATGGGCGAACTGCATGCCTTTCTCCTAGGCATTGGTTTCATATAAGGGTGTGTATTTGGTTATATGGTTCGGTTTTTGCTAAAACCAAATCAAATCATATTTTTGTTCAGTTTGAAAAAAAAAATCGAACCAAACCAAATTAACCGAATAAACCGAACCAAATTAACAGAAATTCTTATAATTAAAACCGAACTGAACCGAAAAATCGAATTAATCCGAAAAAAATGAACAAAATCGAAAATTTAAAACAAAAATTGAAAAATTCCAAAAAAATCGAAAAAAAAACTATAAAAATTTTAAAAATAGTAGAAGTTAGATATTATAAAATTATAATTAAAATATTATATTATATATATGTATATATATATATATTATAAATATAATTCGGTTTTGTTCGGTTTTAAAAAATTCGAACCGAACCGAATTGAAACATATTTTAAAATTTCGGTTTGGATCGATTCGGTTATTCGGTTTCGGATTTTTTTGCTCACCCCTAATGCATACTAAGAAGTATTTAGTTTTGAAGTTTTGTCATGTTCGTAGAGAGGTCAATCGGGCTGCACATTGTTTGACGAATTTCGCCACTTGGCATTCTAATGTAATAGTCTGAAAGTCAAACTTGTTGGTCTGGCTCCAATAAATTGCACTTCGTGATAATGAGTAAATCATACCTTTTCCCTTAAAAAAAAATAACACACTCTAAAAATTAAAGTGATACTACTATTTTTGTTCTATGTAGATTTTTGTCTACAGTACCAACTCTTGCTACTTCATAAATAGTATACAAAGTGTGTGCGTGTGTGTTTTCTTTTAAAAATTGTCCACTTTTACACGTCAACACATATGCATGTTGTATTGATGAGAATTTACAATTAACTCATCGGTTAGAATATTAATTCAAAACCTAATTCCTCAAAAAATAAAAATAAAAATCAATTCAAAAGGCCAAAACCATCGTTTAATATAATACTTCATTCGTCTCACTTCAAGTGTCTTGTTTTTTTAGTATCCCACTTCAAACATCTTATTTTCTTTAATAAAAATAATTAGTCACAAAAAGTGAAAAAATTTGGGGTTCACATCAAATTTTCAACTTTCTACACTACGCCACTTAATAATCAAATTAATCTTTTTTTAAAAAATCTTATCGAAAAGAAACAAGACACTTGAAGTGGGGTAAAATGAGTATTAATTATACTCCATTTTCTGTCTCATTACAAATGTTCCATTACAGATGTACCATTACTTTTTGGCACGGAAATTAAAAAATATGTATACAATAAATAAAATGGGTTGATGAAAATTATTTAAATATTAGATATAGAGAGAGAATATATATTGTTAAAAAAGGGATGAGACATTTGTAATAGAACATCTCATTATGAAAAGTGAGACATTTATAATGAGACGGAGGGATTAATTATGGTTTATGGATCTAGTAGGACATCACATCAAAGATTAACTGCAATTAAGACACAGAATCATTGGAGTAGTAACCTTGGGAAATTTATGTAAAAGAAATGTCTTCTGGAAAAATAAAATAAAAATAAAATAAAATAAGGTGTCAATAATTGAAGGCAGCATGGAAGAGTCTATGCTACACCCATGCGTATTACGCCTTGCGCCTAGGATGCTTACACGTGTAAAGCTTTTTTACTGTTCAAAAATGTCCCTGGTTTGGACAATACCGGCGGTTTATGATGTATCTCTTTTACTGTAAAACTCTTAATTTCAATATTTTGGGAACACCGAACACTCTCTCAAAATAAAAAATAAAAATAATTTGGGAACACCATTCACATTTAGACACGTCAAACGTCGATCTCTGTACCTTTTTTTTTCGGTTGAACCAAAATAAATTGAATTACAGATTTCGCTGTTTAATTAATTTTTTTGTCGTCCGAAAAAGCTTGTGCGGGAAGTATGTTTACAGTACCTATTTTCTTGACATTGGAAATCTCTCGCCGGAGAACTTAGAGCACCGATGACAAAGGTAACTTATAAAAAAATACTTTATACATTTGTTTACTAAATATAAAAATTATGACATCTCTTAAAATTGTTATATTATTTATTTTGTGTGTATTAATAAAATATATATATATATAAATATATAATTTGAAAATATCTAACAATAGATTTGAGAAACACAGTTTGTTTCATATTTTTCTTTTCAATAACAATCTTGAATAAAAGCTTATATTTAATTTGAAATAAAGACACACACACATTATATAGATATTTATATAGACACACACACATTAAAACATAATTTTACAATTTGTTCCCCCACCAATTTTTTCATTCTATTTAATTTAAGAAGTATATTGAATAATTTATTATGAATAAAAAAATATGTATTTAATCTGTGATGAATTTGTTATATTCATTATTAATTAATAAAATTAATTGGTATTTTCACTATTGATAATCTAAATTTGACAATGTATACATTATCCGGCGGTATTCTCAATTTTTCCGGAGGTATTCTCAATTTACCCGACGGTATTCTCAATTTTTCTGACGGTATTCTCAATTTATCCGTTGGTATTTCTCAATTTATCCAGGAGGTATTCTCAATTTAATCTGGCGGTATTCTCAATTTACCCGGAGGTATTGGACAATTTTCACTTGAATATCCAATTGCACTTACAAACGAGGTTACCACTAACAAAAAAATGCAATTAATGCAAGCACAACATACGATCAGATCACCGAAACCAAGAACAACCCAATTGTTGGCGTGTGGAGATCTTTCACGTTCACTCTTTCGGGGCATCAATGTCGTTTTGAAATTATCTAATACTCCCTTCGTCCGCCAAGATTATGTCACAATTACTATATTGGGTGTTCGCCAAGATTATGTCACTTTCATTTTATGGCAATGGTCCCACTATCCTCTTTAATATTTTATCCTTACTACTCCCTCCGTCCACCAATTATATGCCACTTTACTTTCGGCACGGGTTTTAATAAAATGTGAGTGAAGTTGGTACTGGAGTAAGAGTCCCACTTTAAATGTGAGTGGAATGATGTGGACCCCACTACTAAAAATAGATGTGGCATATTTTTTGTGGACGGACGAAAAAGAAAATTGTGGCATATCTTTGGTGGATGGAGGGAGTAACACTCTTTATTTACAAAAAAATCACTTAAAATTCAATCTCAGTCACTCATCTCATAAAGTGGTGGGACCATTTCTCCACTACATCAAAATCATCACCAATTTTATTAAATCCCGTGCCCTGGCAAATTGCCATAATCTTGGCGGACGGAGGGAATAGTAGATTTTGGAGGCCCTCAGTCGTCAATCCCTTCAAAAATCAAAATTTTTAGAAAAATTGTATATGAATATTAAAATGTTTGGCCAAAAAAAAATTACTACCTACATCATATACTCCATATATCTGGGATCAAAATTATAATCAGATAGATTTTGAAGAAAAAACGTGGCTGATTCCAGGGGCGGAGCTAGGGGTGGGGCAGGGGGGTCACTGGGCCCCCCTGGGATTTTCAAAAATAGTAGGTATATTTTTGTAATTTTAGTATTAAAATATATATATATATATAAATTTATCTTCATACAGTTTTTGTGAGGTCAAAACGATGTTGTTCAGTTTTAATTAAAAATTTCTTTAAATAAGTAAGGGATGTATCATGTATTTGCACTATAATTTTCAATATTTAGTAATTTTATTGCAAACTATTTTCGTAACATGAATATTATGTGGATAATTAATCCACAAAAATTCCAAGTCAATAATCTGACGATCATAAAAAATTGCGAGGGACGAACTTGGAAAAATTGAAAAGATGGTGATTAATTCGCCACATTTAAAAATTCACATTAAAATTGTTAAATTCGAAATAGTTCATGATTTTATTTGCCAAAATCCCAAGTTTTATCCATCTTCAATTTTTGAAGTTGTTTTGTATGAACAAAATGTATTTTTGTAATTTAAAAGATATTTATAATTGTGTTACTCCCTCATCCGTCCGCCAAAAGTATTCCACAATTACTATATTTGGCGTTCGCAAAAAGTATTCCACTTTCCTTTTAAAGTCATGATCCCACCATCCATCTTTATATTTTATCCTTACAAACACTCTTTATTTACAAAAAACTCACCCCAAATTCAATCTCAACCACACATCTCATAAAGTGGTGGGACCCTTTCTCCACTACATCAACATCATCTCCAATTTTATTAAACTCCGCGCCCAGCCAAAGTGGAATACTTTTGGCGGACGTAGGGAGTAGTATTATTTATTTCTAATTTATTTTAATTAATTTATTATTATTATTTTTTTAAATGGACCCCCCTGGAGCGAAAGTCTGGCTCCGCCCCTGGCTGATTCTGATGAGAAGTAGATGTGTTGCCATACTCATGCACATAATCACGTACAAATATTTTACATTAAATCACGTGATGGAATATTTTTCAATCTACATATACAAATATAAAAGACTTGCAGTGGAATATTATTAATCACGTGACCGGTGAACCAAATGAAGGGAAAATTGACAATACCTCCGCGTAATTTGAGAATACCGCCAGGAAAATTGAGAATACCGCCGGAAAAATTGAGAATACCGTCGGAAAAATTGAAAATACCGCCGGGTAAATTGAGAATACCGTCGGAAAAATTGAAAATACCGCCGGGTAAATTAAAAATACCGTCGGGGAAATTGAGAATACCGCCGGTAGATTATTAATTTCGACAAAGGGTAGTGATTTTTGGACACTAGGTATCTTAGACACCTAGTGAAAAAATTATAACTTAAGAATGTTAGTTTGATTAGTGATTAACTCATCACTCATCACTAATTCCAAGATTCCTAGTAAGAATTCAAGATTCTTAGTAAGAATATTATAATTATAACTTAAGAATGTTAGTTTGATTAGTGATTAACTCATGATTGGGTCGTTCTTGTTTTCGGTGATATGGTCGTATGTTGTACTTGCATTATTTGGTTTTTTTAGTGGTAACCCCATTTGTAAGTGTAATTGGATATTCAAGTGGAAATTTGCCAATACCTACGGGTAAATTGAGAATACCGTCGGATTAAATTGAGAATATCTACGGGTAAATTGAAAATACCGTCGGGAAAATTGAGAATATTGCCGAGTAATTGAGAATACCACCTAGTAAATTGAGAATACCGCCGGAAAAATTGAGAATACCGCCGAGTAAGTTGAGAATACCGTCGGAAAAATTGAGAATACCGCCGGAAAAATTGAGAATACCGCCGGATAATGTATACATTGTCAAATTTAGATTATCAATAGTTAAAATACCAATTAGTTTTATTAATTAATAATGAATATAACAAATTCATCACAGATTAAATACATATTTTTTATTCATAATAAATTATTCAATATACATCTTAAATTAAATAGAATGAAAAAATTGGTGATATGGTCGTATGTTGTACTTGCATTATTTGTTTTTTTTAGTGGTATATTCAAGTGGAAATTTGCCAATACCTACGGGTAAATTGAGAATATCGTCGGATTAAATTGAGAATATCTACGGGTAAATTGAAAATACCGTCGGAAAAATTGAGAATACCGCCGGAAAATTAAGAATACCACCGAGTAAATTGAGAATACCGCCGAGTAAGTTGAGAATACCGCCGAAAAAATTGAGAATACCGCCGGAAAAATTGAGAATACCGTCGGGACAAATATTTGCTAACAAATTAGGCATCATTTCATAATTGTTATTATTATTCTTTATTTGACACTAAATTGGTGGGGGACATATTGTAAAATTATGTTTTAATGCGTGTGTGTCTATATAAAATTAGTATGTTTTAATGCGTGCGTGTCTATATACAATTCTATATATTGTGTGTGTGGTGATTACATTAAAGTGCTCATAGATTAAGTAATAGCCACAATTTTAAGTTTGTAATTTGAAGATGTGTGATAGAGATTGATTTATGATGAATAAATATGTGTCCGCTCGATACATGTGGGATATCACATATGTCCAGCCGATACACTTGAGCTTCGATCGGATATTTTTTAAAAAATATTTTTGTGGACGGTCTTTATATTCGATAAATAAAGTTTGAGATTCGATTCGATACTAAACTAATATTTTTGTGGACGGTCTTTTTAAAATACGATGGAATACCACTTAATTATACTCTCTTCGTCCCAATATAAATGTCTCACTTTTTTTAATGGAACGTCTTAATATAAATGTCTCATTCCTTTTTAGGCAATATATTATCTCTTGATATCTAATATTTAAATAACTTTCATCAACCACTTTATCTACTTTTTAAACGTTTCTTAATCTCAATGCTCAAAAGCTATGAGACATCTATATTGAGATAGAGGGAGTAATACTTTAATCGATTAAATCGTTGTTGATTATTAAATTTATGATGTACTAATTCTCCACTTCGTTTTTTTATTTTCTTTTAATTTATTTTTTATACATGCGAATGGTGAATGGTACAAATGCATTGTTCTCACATTATGATCATAAATATAGTTCTCACAATAATCAACACCTATATATAAAATTGTTCAAATGAGAACCTTATTTAAAAAGAGGATTGATGACAACCATTCTCAGACCTACGATCGTAAAGATCTACGATGGATGTATGCAATACCTTAGTCGAATTCTGACGTGAGCGAAATTCATATTTTTTATGTGTATTATTTTTTACAGTGAATGTATTAATTTTAAGAACAAATATATTGTTCTCACATTATCACTAAAATACTAGCAATGAATTAATCAATTAAATTGACTAGTCAACAACGATTTAAAGTATTTAAAATTTATCATTTGATGTTTTTGTTTGTATTGATGATTACCTTATGAATTAACTTCATATGTATGTAAAATTTTATATTATTTATAATAGTAGTAACTACAAAATTATCACTCAATTTTAAAATCCACTTGAATTTGATTTCAAATTAAAATCTTGACCTTTTGATATATTATAATTTAAATGAAATTAATTTTAATTTTAAATTAGATCTCAATTTCACAATTTACGTTTGTTTCATTTTATTTGACTTAAAGGATTATAATTTATTGATAATTGTGATTCTTATTCCCACATTTATCATGTAATTAATTGATAATGACCTTTTGCGAACTTCTTTTTTTAGGAAAGCTTTTGTGACCATTAATTAAACATTTTTCTTTGTTATGTAAATTATAAGTGATTTCTCTCATATTATGTACGAATAATGCAATACATATATATTAAAAATAATTCATGTTTTTTTTTCAACTGAAAATTTAGAAAAATCCAAATCATAGTATTTTTTTATTTATTCTCTTCTTTCTCTTGTAAATCTATCTCGCTCTCTCATTGTCTCTCTCTCTCTCTCATTTGTATATCTCTCTATCTCTCACTCTCCACCACGCAAACTCTCTCTCTCTCCTCCTCTGCATCCTTTTCCTCCGCCAACCCCTGCCTTCCTCGACGCCGTCGCCGTCGCCGCCTGTACAGTATTTCCTCCTTAACCTCCACCCACCCAGCTCCTCCTTCCTCATCTTGGCTGAACATCCAACAACCAAAATAGATACCGCCACCCACCACCTCGTCTGGTTTTCACCATGCGCGAGCCTCACCACTCTCTCTTCATCTGAATCGACGACAATTTTAACTGTTTTCTGTTGCGGTGCGAAATTTTCGATTGTTCTGATTTTGGAAGAGGACAGGACAGACAGCTAGAGATCTATTTTTAGTGAGAGAAAATGAGTTTGCAAATTTGAAAGAAGATAAACAAGAGAGAAAAAGGGTGTGGGCTTCAAAGAATTTGAAATTAAAGTCACCGATGGATTCAAATTTCATCAAGAAACAAAACATGTACTATCACTTCAAGTAATCTCCACAATCCAAATGCCGCATATAAAACCGACTAATGTCGATGGTGAAGAAATGACACAATAGGAAAATGAAGACAAACACTGCCGGAGAAGATGAAAACCAGCTACTGGAGATGGTAAACACATTCAAGATTTTCAAAATCAAGAGCAAGTGCAGGAGAAGATTAAAATTCAATAGTAGGTCTTTTAGGTAGTAGGTTTTCTAGGTACTAGGTGCCTTCACAAAAAACAGGAATAGTGTTGGAAGGTGGTTTATCTCGAAACCGGATACTGTTCAAAGTTACCTTTTATAAACTACACGTGTAACAATCGGAGCGGAGAGCGCACTACGCCCCCGCGTAGTGTAGACTCTTCCAGCATAACATGCAAGAATGTGGGCTAAGAGGGTGATTGTCCATCAATATTTATGTTGCCTACCTATTATTGACAAGTGCCAGAAACATTAGGAAGAAATTAAATGTTATACATATATCATTTTTACAATTCAAATTATTGTTATCCACCCAATCTGGTGGACCATCCTATTAATTTTTATTATTCGTTGCTTTTATTGCAAGCATTTTTCTCATTAACCTCATCATAATTTGATATTTTGATGTATACATTTTTTATGAAGAAAAAAACTCGCAATTATTATTATTATTATTATTATTATTATTATTATTATTATTATTATATTTTTTAATATTATTGTGTGTAACAGAATAGTTAAACGTACAGAGTTTAGTAAACGAAATGATGAAAAAAATGAAGTTAAGCATCACGTTGACAATACCAATGGATAATGTCTTGTCGATCGCATTCAATTCGGAAATGCATTATTGCAAGAGTATTATTTAATTTCTTTCAAAATGATATAAAAATAAGTTATGTTCATGTCACGAAGAAAATTGGGATTATAAAGTATTATTAAGATGTTGGTTGGTACTTTGCGATGGGACTGGCGAATTAATTACATGACAGAAATATAATCAATTCAGAATTATGTCTCTTACAAAGTACTTTGATGATTTTTTTAAATATAAAATATAGTTTGACAGAAGCAGTTCTTGTGTATCATTTTTTTAAAATTAATTCTTTTATTGTATGACGCATACGTTCAAAGACTCTTCACATTTTGGTACTTCTTGAATTATTTGTATGTGGGGATCGGAAAATTAAAATACACACCATATAAATAGGATTAGCTTCCAATCAGAATTTTACATTAAAGTGGGAATTAAGATTAATTATAAATCTTAAATTATTTTAAATTTTACGGTCATGATTTAATCTATGTTTGTAAGTTTTTAGGGTAAAAAAACTAATCTATCTAACGAAATTTTAATAATTCTGTCACCTTCCATTTGCAATGAAATTATCCTGATTTGCCGTGAATACATCACAATTTCCCGTGAATTACACAATAAAAATAAAATGAATTTTGCCTAAGTTATTCTCAATGATATTACCGTGAATATTACATAGTTGGTTGTGAATAAATAGGGCTGTAAACGAGCCGAGCCGAGCCGAATACTAGCAGGCTCGAGCTCGGCTCGTTTAAATATTCGGGTGTTCGAGCTCGGCTCGAGCTCGATTCGAGCTTTTATTTTGATGATCGAGCTCGGCTCGTCATCCACTTACTAAGCTCGGGCTCGGTTCGAGTTCGGCTCGGGTGATGCTCGATAATATCGAATTCGAGCTTGAGCTCGAGCTCGGCTCGTTAGATGTTCGTATATATGGTGTTCAAGCTCAAATTTGTTATAAATTTAAGAAAATCTTCTTAATTAATATGTTACACGAGTTCGAGTTCGAGTTCGACTCGTTTAAGGCTCGTGTACTAACTCGATTGAAGGCTTGACTGAAGGTTCGTGAACAGGCTTGCGAACATGTTCGCGAACAATCGAATTCGAACATGTTCGCGAGCTCAACGAGCCGAGCACTGTCAGGCTCGAGCTCGGCTCGATAAAAATTTCGAGGTCGGCTCGTTTATTATCGAATCGAGCTCCGAACGAGCTTTTTTCGAGCCGAATCTCGAATAGCTTGCGAGTAGCTTTGTTCATTTACAGCCCTATGAATAAATACCAAATACCAATTAATTGTGAATAATCATGATTTTCGTGAATAATTATTTAATTGAATTTTTTATAATTAAAATCACTATAAATCTCACTTAGCAAGAAAGTGACCAATTATAGTACATTATCATATTATAAAAATCAAATCTAACCTTATAATTAAAAAATAATAATAAATACGATGAATTCTTAATTCTCACGAATATTTCAAGTCACACATATTAGAAGTTTTCGTCTAATCCTCTCTATATAGTAGTACTATATTTTTTGATATAGAAAGGGTGCAACATCGGCTTTTAATTAGGTTACATCGACACCACAAGTTGAAGCTAACTTACAAATTACAACGCATAACCCGTGATTTAAACATATTAAAGTAGTCATTTGAGTTACCCTAGGTTGTATCTAATAGAATTACCATATCTGTAAATAAATAATCAAAAAACACACATACATCTAGATTGTACCAGGGCCGGCCCTGACATTCCAGGGGCCCTAGGCGAAGAGGAAAAAAAGGGGCCCCGGCGAGGAGCACTCCTCCGGCAGGAGCACCGGCGCCGGCAGAACGCAGCCAGGCAGGGACAGGAGGTCAGGAACAGACGTTTGCTGCCTTGCTGCGGCTGCGCAAGTGAGAGCCGAGAGTACAGTCGCCGGAGAGAATCGAGAGAGTTCAGAGAGCATTGAGAGAGAGAGAGAGAGAGTACGAAGAGAAGGAGAGAGAGATTGAGAGATGAGAGTCGTTCCTCTTGACCGTTGATGAGTTATTGAGTTTGAGAGATTTTTTTTTTTAATTGTTGCCTCCAAACTCCTCACTCGTTAGAAATAGGTAGAGTAATTTTTTTTTTTTTTTATATGGGTATAATACTATTCTTGGGCCAATATTTTGGGGCCCCCAAATTGGGGGCCCTGGGCCATTGCCCCACAAAATACACTAAAGGGCCGGCCCTGGATTGTACACATGCTCAAACAAAATAAATTGCTTTTTTTTCTACTAATAAATTTGATATTAATATATAGAAAATCAAAGCACACATTTATACGGGCGCGCACACAATTGTATTTGTGTTGTGCCACCAGCAGCTATACAGTTGTCTTTCCTCTCTGGTTTCCCTTTCTCTATTTTCGCTTTATTTTTCTTGGTGTCAAATATTTTCCACTCTACTTCTCTTCCAAATCACTCGTAGCTATGCCTTTACTAGGGTTTGAATTTCCGTTTTGCTTCAAAATTTCACATGTTTCTGGCGTCCTCATTTTCATGTAGACATCATATAGCCGTAACAATCAAGGTACACTAATAGTATTAGTTTTCTCTTATTTCTTCTCTGCAAGCGGCTGTACGGCTCTGAAAGCCTGATGTTTTTTGGTTTTTTTCTTGATTGGATTTTGCTTTTTGTTTTTTTCGCTAAAGATCTGTTTTTTCACGCAATTCTTGATCTGTAGGTTGGTTGTTGTAAAACCATGAATTTCTAGGCTTTTCATTAGTCAGTGCGTTAGTTTGACTGGGATTATGTTAAATCTCTTTAATTCAATCGTGTTTATGAATTTGACGTTCATAAAGACTAAACTCGGTTGATTTTCTGGTGAAATTTGTATGTGTTTTTTCAGTTGTTACTTTTTGGTGTTTGTAAAGTTATAGTTTCTTACTACTTGAGTTAAATTCACAATTGAAACGTGTGTAGTTGAAATCTGAAGTGGTTTGCTATGCTATGTAATTTGATAAAGCTAAAATTTGTCCTAAACATGGTTTGGAGATTAGCAAGTTTTTTGCATTCTGATTTGGGGCTTAATTAGGGTTCACTTAATGCGTTATTTTTTTTTTCACTCAAGTTTGTTTTTAGGAGTTTGAGGAGATCTGTTACAATTTGAAGAAATGCCTTCTCCAAATAATCATGGATCCCATATCCCTTTTGCATCTTTTCGTCGCTCTATATTGACTATAAGAAGTGATCAGGTTCATTCAGAAATGAGCCATGATTCGAATATCAAGTACCTGGAGTCGTTCCAACGACAAGTTTTTGCCCGTTTCCATGACCTTTCATTGGTTAATGCGGACGAGCTCCTCTCCGTTTCTTGGATACACAAATTGTTGGACGCGTTCACTACGTGCCAGGAGGATTTCAGCGCCTTACTATCCGATAACAAAGCATTTCTCTCGAAACCACCGGCAGACAGGCTTGCTACTGAGTACTTTGAGAGAACCATCAAGGCAATGGATATCTTCAATGCAACTCGTGATGGTGTTGAGACTGTTCGTGTCTGGCAGAAGCATTTGGAGATTGTGGTATGTGCTCTTGATGATCGGCAGAGAATGCTTGGTGAGAGCCAGTTTCGTCGTGCTAGAAAAGCCTTGATGGATTTGGCATTACTGATGTTAGATGACAAAGATACCGGTTCAGTATTTTCACACAGAAACCGCTCTTTTGGGCGAAAGGGCAAGGAACACCATCGGAGCTCATCAGGGCACTCGCGGTCACTGTCTTGGAGCGTATCGCATTCTTGGTCAGCGTCTAAGCAGCTCCAGTCCATTGCAAATAACTTGGTTCCTCCAAAAGCGAGTGAAATAGCAGCGACTAATGGTTTGGCGATGCTCATCTTTGCAATGAGCTATATTCTGATGTTTGTGTTATGGGTTCTCGTTGCTGCAATCCCTTGTCAGGACCGAGGCGTGCAGATTCACTTTGCAATCCCTCGTCAGTTCTCGTGGAGTACGCCTCTGTTCTTACTCCACAGCCGAATTATGGACGAGTCCAAGAAGAGAGAGCGACGTAACACCTGTGGATTGTTAAAAGAGATATATCAGATTGAGAAGTGTGTGCATCAGTTGACAGACTTGGTAGATGCCGCTCAGTTCCCACTGTCGGACGAGCTGAAGGAAGAAGTAAAAGAGAATGTCAAAGAGCTGTCTCTAGCATGTGAAGCTTGTAAGACGGGACTTGAGCCACTGCAACACAAGTTACGCGAGACATTCAGGAAAGTCATGGCTTGCCGGTCCGAGGGCCTTGAGTTCCTTGGCAAGGCTACAGAGCCTTAATGAAGGAGCTGTTGGAAAGGAAGTGCAAATATGATGCTATAGTTTTTACCATTAAAGAGAATCTTTGAGATGTTGCCTACACTAATAAAAAATTTCAGGTAGATTTTGTACTTAGTGATATATACTTTCTTGTATAATTTTACTTTGTGTCTGTTGTATCATTGTGTTTCCAGATCTCTGTCTGTGTGAGGCTGGCCTTCAATTTTTTCTTGATTGATTCTTTATTCTTGTTAAACATGTATGTCTGGGAAAAATATGCCCTTTTGATCCAGTCCATTTCAACAACACTTTCTGTCTCTTGATGATTCCTTTTTGCAATTATAGATTTTGTTGCTACTAAATTGTTTAATTATCTGATGATCTGACCATTATGGTACCTGATCTTCTCTTACATGTGTCTATATAATTATTTAAATGATTAGATATTGTGTTTGTATAGTTTTGGAATTTGTGTAGGGGCTGGACTAATTTTGATACCTCTGGGCTCTAGATATAAAATGTGTAAAGTATCAAAATACAAATCCGCAACAATCTGATTAATAGGAATTTTTAATTCTCAACTCTCTGGCATATAGCTGTACTTGCAAGCTGAATTTGAGTTGAGTTTCCCACATTGGATTCTGCAGATGTTTTTTGTTGGATGGTTGTCTCCTCTCCTACTTGTTGATTTGTGTCTCATATTTATTACCAACAAAATGACAAGAAGCAGTGGCGGCTCAAACTTGGGCTTTTCCTTGAGCTGCATGCAGCGAATGTCTCTCTCTCATAGGAGAGTGTTATTCAACTGTATACCATATATAAATATTACTCCCTTCATCCTGCTTCATTTAATCTAATTCTTTTCAATGCAATCATTTAAGTGTAAGTGTATAAAGTGTTATGACTCATTTATTTATGTAAATTAATCATTTTTATTTTTGTTAAAATTAGACTAAGCTAAGTTGAAAGAAACAATCCGAAAAGAAATATAAGCATAGCTCACAAAACCCATATTTTCTCTTTGGAAATTGTTTGCTGCGTCAATTATCTGCAGAGCATTGAATACTACTAATATGTAATTTTTATCCTCTCAAACATTGACAATGTGTGAGCTCTAACATATTTCTGATTGTTTGAGTGTGTGTGTGAGATACAATAAGATGGTGAGTATTAAATTGACCTTGCTTGACGTGGGTGCAAAAGGGCATGTGAGGAAACAGAGTGGTCAAACTATTCATCCAAATTGTGTTTCTAGAGAGACCGAGAGATGTGTCGAACAAATTGTGGCTGTAATCATTAAAATAATTAGCCACTAGAATTGTCTAGTAAAGACAAGTGAGTCGCACGAGCTGGTTGAGTTTAGTGGAGTTAAAATGTTAAAAAGCTTTATACTCCCTCGGTTTCATATAACATCACATCTTTATCATTTTTGAGTTCTCCTACAATAAATGTTGTATTCTGTTCTCACTGAGAGAGAGAGAGAGAGTCGAAAGGGATCAGTGGCGGCGGTTCTTTGCTGTGATTAGAGGGGAGAAAAGGGGACGACTCCTTGCCGAAATTTCGGCGCAGCGTCGGCTGAGCCCTTGCTGGTTTGTCTTTGCAAAGAGGCGAGAAAGGAAATCAATGGGGGTGTGCGGCACGAAATGACAACGTTTTTTGTTTAAAAAACACTTGACAAAACGACGTCGTTTACATGATTATCGGTGCGTCCACGTATGCATCTTCGGGAGCCACGTCACCTTTGATTTGGGTAGTGGTCAACGCGGCGTGCAAATTTCAATTAAATCAAAAGTATATATATAAGGCTAAATTGAAAAGTCATATGCAAATTGCAAATTCGTGTATTTTGGGGTCATTAACTCCAAAATTTCTATAGTTTTTACATTTTAATCACTCTTTTTCTTAATAATCGTGCTAAAAAACTATGAGCCATAATAGAATAGAGGGAGTACGATACATACCTGACTCGTCCGCATTCAGTCATTAACATACAAAATTGAAAACTTTTCAATATTTATCTTCAAACCCTCTCACTTAAATTCTTTCATTTCAACAAGTAATAGATACAAATACTAAAATATAACATGTCATATCACATTATCACTCTCAATTTAAATATAAACTAGAGATTTAATAAACAAATTAATTTTTGTTACATATATCATTATACAATCAAGCGGTATTCAAATGGAGAAACTGCAATTTGATTAAAAGCATGTCGTCTATAAACAGTATAGTGATCAACATGTGGATTTGATTTACATCTCAGACTGCTTTCATTCAGAATTTCCCCTTTGAAGGAGAACACTAACTAGTACGTCTGTAGCTAACTGTCCATCTAGCCCGTGCCAGAACGTCCTCTCGCGACATTGCTGGAGCTCCATGCCAGCCCAAGACCTACTTCCTAATATCTTTATCGTTATAAGCCACCCAGAGAGTGAAAACCTACCATTATATGGAACGTGTGCTCCTCAGAAGTCTAGGAGGTCTTCGCTTCTCTACCACTGGAATTAAGTTCTCCATCAGCTGCAATACACCATTACGGATGCTCGGTAATTTATACCAACACAATCAAACTGTTCAAGGTCTTAGATCCAATTATGCATACACAGAGATCAAACTGTATATCGAGTTGAAACAGTTGGCTCAAACAATCACAAAGCACCACTGATAACTAATGTTTTCTAGACAAAATATCACTTAGGGTGGTGCATTTTTTCTTTAGTAAAAATAGATGCCTTTGCATTACATAATAAGTAACTTATCAGTCATCATAATAGCTTATTACAGCACCATATCCACCAATGTAACAAACAAATTTAGACTACTCGTCTTGCCTTTATTGTAACAAGATTATTATAACTGAAGCAAGTCCCTATCAAGGTTCTTTCCTAACCAATGGATCCTTCCATTTATCATCTGTATATCATGAGGTCTCTTATTATGGTTTAACTTCTCAAGGAAGTTCTGTATTCAAATCTAGCTTAGTGAACTCTTAAATTACTAACATCAGTAATAACAATAAGTCCTAGTTTATCACAAAGAGGACCAATATTGCAGAAGAACAGAAAAGAAGTACAAAGCTTGGCAGTTCCTTTCATGGAGAAAAAATGGTCAGATATTAATCTTGTCACCATCCTGAACATCTATCCTCAGGACACTCATGTGGATTCATGCAGTAAAGAAGAACGAGAACATAAGCATAACTCATGAGATTTTTAGACTTACTAGACGGCAGTGTGGTTGAAGTTTCCACCATAGTTAAGTAAGATTAATTGATCATTTTCATGCTACGTGCATTCAGGAGACAGATTTATTGGGGAAAAAGAGATTTTCTCATAATATTTTATACTATAGTTTAGAATTTCCTTATCATTAGAGGTAATATAGTACACATAAACTAATGTCTTCAATATAATGATGAAATTATGGACTTCCTCTGCTTTAAACAATTAGAGAACCCATCCAAGCTTACTGTCTTCAACATGAAGATTAAAAACAAAATAATGAAATAGTTAGTAAACTAAATGACATCGAGCTCCAAGGTATATTTGCGAACTTTATGTTCTAAAGACCTGGCGTATTTGTTAAGCTTCTGTAGTTAAAGTACCCTTTGTAATATATACATAATAAAGTTTCAGTGACCTAACATTCTTCAATTATCTCAAGAAACAATTGTTTTTGCCACCAAATCATATATCATGTCTCTAACAACATATCATCCTTATTTACAAGTTTCCTGATACACAATTCGATGTTCACCTTGTTTCAAAACCTTAGTCAAACGAAAGAGCATGGAATCTGTTGAGAACATTCCGAAATATGAATACCCTTGAAACACACAACATATATACATCTTGAGATCACATGCAGTTGTGTTGGATAAATTAGTGCAGATAGCTAACAGTGTATGGATGATCAACAGAGTGATTAGAACAAATAGATTCAGTTAGGTCAGTACTCCCACTCTTATCTCAGACCAGTCAAAGTTAATTTCACCGACCAGATGTCCCTCCAGCTAGAGTATGAGCAATAATAACCAATTGCAGAAGATTACCCATCTCTCGCTCTGTTACCAAGTTCGACCCAAACTTCCCATCATCAACAATAACAGCCAAACACACAAGTTTTAATCAAACACAGTTCACAACATTTATATATGTAACCTAATCTAGCTAGTGACACTCATTTAGATTCACCTTGACTACTGTAGAAACTAAAGACACTCAAATACTACATGTTAAAACTTAGAAGAACATGCAAGTAGGGTCAGATGCCAAAATATGAAGCTGATTCTGTAAGGGGCGTTTACTTTGCATGATTGATAAGATACATGATTGAGCATTTTTATCTTCAAGAGTAGTATTTCTCCAATCCCACATTTTCAATGGGATACGAATCAAACAAAACTAGCTTAAATGATAAAAATAATCAAGGGCCTTGAAATATCTCAAAGTTTCAATCCAAAGTAAATAAGAGATTAGCCTTACTATTTTTACCTATCAAGACCCCCTCCAAGTAAACCCCCCTAAGTTGATTACAGACAATCCTAACCTAGAGATACAAGTGTGTAGCCGTATAGACTTCATAAGCACATGGTCTAGAGAATACATTGACACTATGGTTTAGCACGAAAATCATGGCAAAGTAACCCTTTGCTTACTCCGACAGAATCAAAGTGAAAAGTAAAACAGGTGGATACATCTGAAACCGCATATATAAAGCACTTTTCATGTAAAAAATAGGGATAATTGCCTATAAATACACAAACTATACTCAAATTTTGGTTTTTAACCAAATCTATTTTTTTGGTCAAAAAATACATAAACTTTTAATTTTTTGGAATTTGACATGACCTTAAAAGTTCGTTGGCCAATAACTTGATTGACTGAATTCTGATGGCCGATCTGAATGTACAGTTGGAAAGCTATTGATGTTGTCTTTCTAATGATACTTATATTGTTGGGTTTTGGTAACCGAAAGTGGTCGAACAAAAGAAAAAATATAGAGTTTCGTGACCTCGACTTTCATGCCATTTTTTTTACCACTTTCGGCTATCAAAACCCAACAATATAAGTATCATTAGAAATATAGCATTAAGAGCTTTCTAACGGTACCTTCGGATTGCCATCAGAATTCAGACAATCAATTTATTAGCCGACGAACTTTCGACTTTGGTCAAATTCCAAAAATATAAAAGTTTATGTATTTTTTGACCAAAAAAATAGATTTGGTCAAAAACCAAAATTTGAGTATAGTTCGTGTATTTATAGGCAATTAACCCTAAAAAATATGTGTAAAGTGAGGAAAAAATGTCAACATATTCTCAGTTATCAAGGTGCTATACCTGCTTGTATCTCTCCCTGTTCAATTCAGCCTGCAAATTAGAGTTTTATGAGAACCTTCATCCACATCAAAAAAGCAATTAAAGAGGGCAAAAGGTTCAGCAATACGATACATAGCATTCCCAGAAGACTAAAAATACGGCTGCTAGGTATACAAATTAAAAAGCGATTTTAAGGTTATCGACATAAGTGCATGTCCAGAGAGAGAGAGAGAGAGAGGAGTACCTCTTCTCTCAAAAGCCGGGCATGTTCCTCCTCTAGGCTTGTCACCATTGCTTCCATCTCCACGGTATAAGCCTACAAGCAAACAATTGAAGCTTTCTTTATGCATCACAATCAAGATAACATAAAAAATCAAGTAGTGGTACAATTACTTAATTTAAGAATTGGGGAAAAACAAAAAACAATAAAAAAATATGAGAGAGAGAGCTAAACCTGCTTCCGCTCTCTGGACCTAGCAGCAGACTCCCTATTTTTAATCATTCGTCTCTGTTTTTGCTGCGTCGCCTTATCGAGAGGCACTTCGTCCACTGCCACTCTCCTCTTCCCTCTCCCACCGCCTCCGACGCTACCACTCACCGCCGCCATCCCACTACCAAACTCCACACCAATTACATTCTGCACACACCCCGCCGCCGCAAACTGAACCGCCGGAACCCCCGGCGCAGGACTCATCATCACACCTTCCATTCCAAAACCCCCCACAGCCGGCGGCGGAGGCGGCATCGTCACCACCGCCGGAACCCTAACGTCCTCCTCGTTCACGGCCCCCGCCTTCGCCAGGAAATCCTCCAGCGTCATCGCCGTCTCTCCTCCGCTCACCCCGCCGCCGCCACCGCCACCGCCGCCGGTGACGATATCCCTCCACACCTCCTCCACCGTCTTGCTCCCGCCGCCATTCCTCACTCCTCCGTCTCCGCCGTCCACGGAGGACAATCCTCCCCCCGAGGCAGCTTCTCCGCCAGCGGCGCCGTTGTCGAATGAGGTGGAATCGGGGTAGATGTTCCGGAAGATTTCGTCCATATTCATGGAGCCGAAACCCCTAGCTGCTTGATCGGAGTGGATATTTATGGAGGAGGTTGGGGAGTCACGCGGCAGATCCGAATTGGGCGGTGACCTGGACGCGATCACCCTCGACGACGCCATCAACATGAAATTCAAACCGCCCGCCGCTTTTCACGGAATTCAATCAATTTCGCTCCCCGACTGCAAAATCGATAAATCCTAATCCTACAGTAAATTTTATTACAAAGTCTCGGAATGGCGTCTTTGTAGATATAGAGATGACTGAAGATGGATGGATTATTCGGAAAAAGCGTAGAGAGAGAAAGTAAGGGACTAGAGAGAGAGAGAGAGTCAGAGACGAAGATAAAAGAAATGGGCGACTGCAGCCCCTTTTGCGAGAGTAATCAAAGTTTTTCGTACTCGCTAGTTACGGATTGGCACCTAACGTCTTTTTTTAACTTTCTGCTTTTCAGTATACTTTAATTTGTACTATTAATGTATGCATTCATTTCATATTCTACGGAACACCTATAATTTAAAGATGTTTCTCAATTTTTTCAAACAAATTGTAGGACATGTCAGATGTTGACCTTCTAAGATAAGTATAGTACTCCTTGCGTCCGAACCAACTTCTTGTTTGCCTCTAAAATTTTGTCCACCAATTAACTTCCTACTCTGCTTTTTGGACATATATATCATCTCTTACTTTTTAAATAACTACATTTTACAAATTGGACCCACCACACTTTACCATTACTTGTCTAATTAATCCAATTTTGAAGTTAATTAAATGGAGTAGGATATTTCGATTTTTTCAGTTTATTTATTTATTTTTTGAATTTTCAATTTATTTATTTTCTGAAAATTTTATTTCCAGTTTATTTATTTATTTTCTGAATTTTCAAGTTTATTTATTTATTTATTTTTGAATTTTTAGTTTATTTATTTCCAGTTTATTTATTTATTTATTTATTTCCAGTTTATTTATTTATTTATTTTCGAATTTTCAGTTTAATTATTTTCCAGTTTATTTATTTATTTTTTGAATTTCAAGTTTATTTATTTATTTATTTTTGAATTTTCAGTTTATTTATTTCCAGTTTATTTATTTATTTATTTTCAGTTTATTTATTTATTTATTTTCGAATTTTCAGTTTATTTATTTTCTGAAAATTTTATTTCCAATTTATTTATTTTCCAGTTTATTTATGTATTTATTTATTTATTTTTGAATTTTCAGTTTATTTATTTATTTATTTTCTGAATTTCAAGTTTATTTATTTATTTATTTATTTATTTTTGAATTTTCAGTTTATTTATTTCCAGTTTATTTATTTATTTTCTAAATTTCAAGTTTATTTATTTATTTATTTATTTTTTAATTTTCAGTTTATTTATTTATATATTTTTGAATTTTTGCTTATTTATTTTTTTGAATTTTCAGTTTATTTATTTATTTATTTTCTGAATTTCAAGTTTATTTATTTTATTTTTGAATTTTCAGTTTATTTATTTCCAGTTTATTTATTTATTTATTTCCAGTTTATTTATTTATTTGTTTATTTATTTTTGAATTTTCAATTTATTTGTATCCAGTTTATTTACATATTTATTTATTTATTTCCAGTTTATTTACTTATTTGTTTATTTTCTCAATTTTCTGTTTATTTATTTATTTACTTTCGAATTTTCAGTTTATTTATTTTCTGAAAAAATTATTTCCAATTTATTTATTTTCCAGTTTATTTATGTATTTATTTATTTATTTTCTGAATTTTCAGTTTATTTATTTATTTATTTATTTATTTTCTGAATTTCAAGTTTATTTATTTATTGAATCGGCACTTTTGTTTAATGTTTTCTCATTTAAATGCTTTCATTTAATTCACCTAATAAAATAATGCCAAATAGTTAGTTCAAGATTAGTAAAAGTAACCACAAATACATTAACACTACCCTTTTAGTCTTTTACACCACCTTTTTCAGCTTTCTTAAAACCCGTGCCGAACACCAAATAGGAAGATGATTCGTGGACGGAGGGAGTACTTTTTTAAATAAAAATAAAAATACTTCATCCGTCCCAATAATCTTGTCCCACTTTTCTTTTTGATTTGTCCCAATACTCTTGTCCCATATTTTTTTTAGGAAAATTTTAGAAACTAATTAATTTCTAATTAAACACTATCCTAATTAATCCCCCTCTAAACCCTAATTTATCTCTATCTCTCTCCACACTCTCTTGCCAGTTGCCTCCCTCTCTTCTCTACCCTTCGACGCCCTCCCACCTCCGCCCCTCTCGCCTCTCGCCGCCTCTGCCGCCCTCCCACCTCCATTCACCCGGCGCCGCTTCCCTCTTTCCCCCTCTGTAAATCTGTCTCCCCCTTTCCCGCAGCGCCACCGCCGCCACCGCCCTCTCGCCTCTACCGTTCGAGCCTCTTCCGCCCTCCTGCTTTATCTTCTTCGGCCGAACGGCCAGAGCCACCACCTGTAGAAATGAGGATTTACAAAAGAAATGAGGGTTAGCAATTTGGGGGTTGGGGTTTTCAGAGGGTCGTGTCGCCGTTTGTGTGTGTTGTTGTGAGGTGTTGCGCTGCTCTGAATCTGAGATCTGCGCGGCGGCGGGCGGTGGTGGCGTTGCTCTGCAGCGCTGAATCTGAGATCTATGTCGGTCCGTGAAGAATGATCAGTGAAGAATGATGGCGTGTTTCTTTAATTTCTTGAATTTCCATAAACACTTCTTGAATTTGGGGGAAATGATGTGTGTTAAATTTTTTTGTTGGTTGTTTGAATGATGGTGTGTAGGGGGTGGAGAGAGACAGACGAGGGAAAACGGCGCCGGCTTGCCGGAGTTGAGAGCGACGTCGGCAGCATAATTTTGAAGAATTAATTGTTGCTTTGTTAACAATACTTAAATCAATTAACAATATAATTAAACATGTGGGTCATACAATTTAACCTCTAATACAACTCTCCTTAATACCCGTGCCGAAAATTGTTGGAAATTGGTTGTGAGTAACCAATGTTTGATAATTTTTCGAGTACCGGAAACATTTAATTTAGCAGAATTAAATGGGACAGGATCGATCTACGTTCCGAGTAGATGATCGTAGTATATTTATTTAGTCAAAACCGATTTCCGGTGAGTGAGAAATAATTGTTTAAAGTTGGGTACTTGAAACATGGAGTTGTGGGAAAAGATAAGCATTAAATAAGATTTAATGCTTATCCCACATCGGGATGTGGATCACATTTATTACAGTATAAAAGCTATTACATCACAGGATGTAATAAAACTGTGTGCACACGTGACGGGTTGCAAAGCCCACACGCGCGCGCCGCCGGCCTGGCCCCGGCCCCGGTCCCGGTCCGTCCCCGTCACCCGACGCGCGGCGATGGACTTGGATCTTGGCAATTGGTCTTTGGGTGGTCTTTGGGTTGGCCTTTGGGCCTACCCTAGGCCCACATCGACTCTTATCTTTTTGGACCAACGAAAACTTGGTTCGAAGGGGACGAGGCCCAACTCGGTTGGGCCTACGCGCACGCACACGAAGCCCGCTAGGGCTTGGCCCGGGAGGACCCTTGGTCTCCCAGGAAGCTTCCCACGTAACTGCTGCTGTCGGAGGAGTCATGGCAGAGCTGTTACATCTGTAACTGCTGTCGGAGGAGTCATGGCAGATTCAAACAGCAGGGCTGTTACTGCTGTAACCCCCGACACCTTTTGAATACCATCAATGGTATTAATCCCGCAGGCTCCCCCTATTGATGTGGACTGTGCCTATAAATAGGACAGCCTCCATGCATCATGAACCCCTGAAATTCATCACAAGCAACATCACTCTGAAACTCTGCATACTGCATCGTTGAAGTTCTGTTCTCACCTCGTTCCAGTTCGCCGGAGCTCGTTGGTCTGCGGTGCTGCTACCTACGAGACGAAGCTGTTTCATCTTTGGGGACGACACGCCAAACCGAGAGCACTACCGGGGCGTATCTCGTCTTGCGGACAGAGGACCCTCCTCGACTCGGCTATTTTTCTGGTTCTGTTCTATTGTAATTTCAATTCAGTTTTCACCTTGTAATCTCATCTCCTACATTTCTGGTTTCATTGTAACTACGCCCGCGAGCTTGTATTCCAACAATCGCAAGACGAGATATAAGCTTGCAACGTGGGAGTTTTTGAACTTGTAATTGAACTTAAAACTTTCGAAACTTAAACACCTTTGCTGGAGATGTCGACCGGTCCTGCGAACTCCACCGAGGCTGCCAACGCCGTTGCCGCTGCCAACGCCGCTGCCGCTGCTTCTGCCGCCGCTGCTGCCGCCACCTCTGCTGCTGCTGCCTCCACTTTTAGTGGTGGCCCTTTTGGTGGTTCAACACCACTTCCGTTCATGTTTGGTGCTAACCAAACAACTTTTGGAGGAGAAAGTTCCACGCAAGGAACGGTTGGCCAAACTCCGTTTGGGTCAACGTTTGGTTCCACTTTGAGTGGTTCCATGGGGTCCATGTTTGGACAAAACGTTGAGGCCTTCGGGACCAACATGATGGGCTATGGCCACATGGCGGGGTCGGTGCCAACACAACCCCCAAGGGCGAATGCAACCGCCGACAAGCCACCAAAGTTTTGTGGCTCCGACTACAAGAGTTGGCGTCAAAAGATGTTCTTCTACCTCACGACTACAAGTGCCTCCACCCAAACAAGTCACAATCGGTCCTAAAACAATTGATTGTATCTTTATTGGGTATGCACTAAACAGCAATGCACATCGTTTTTTGGTTCACAAGTCAGACATTCCAACTATGACTGTAGGAATGACGATGGAATCAAATAACGCTGTCTACTTTGAGAATATCTTTCCTTGTAAAGACAAGGAAAAATAAGAAGCTAGTACAAGCAACAATACTAGAAAAGAAGCTAGTACAAGCAACAATACTAGAGAATAAGCTACTAGTTCTGACCCTGTTGAGGCAGTGCCCGAATCGCAAAAGCGACCAGGCTCTGACCTTGAAGTATCAGTACCAAGACGTAGTAAACGAGGCAGGATAGCCAAGGATTTTGGTCCAGAATATATCGCCTTCATGCTAGATGAAGAACCTTCATCTATCAAGGTGGCGTTCTCTAGACCAGACAGACTACTCTGGAGGGAAGCAGTCCTGAGTGAAATTGATTCAATCATGCAAAACCACACTTGGGTGTTGGTTGATTTACCTGAAGGTTGTAAACCCTTAGGATGTAAATGGATCCTAAAAAGGAAATACAAAGCTGATGGATCAATAGACAAATATAAGGCGCGCTTAGTCGTTAAAGGATTTAAGCAGCGTGAGGGGTACGATTTTTTCGATACCTATTCACCAGTGACGAGGATTACATCTATTCGAGTGCTTCTCGCGATTGCTGCTCTGCACAATCTTGAGATTCATCAAATGGATGTCAAAACTGCGTTCTTAAACGGTGATCTGGAAGAAGAAGTCTATATGGAGCAACCTGAAGGGATTGTAGTACCTGGACAAGAGAAAAATGTATGCAAACTAGTAAAGTCTCTTTATGGACTAAAACAAGCGCCGCTGCAATGGCACTTGAAATTTGACAATGTCATGTTGTCAAATGGCTTCAAAATCAACGAATGTGACAAATGTGTCTACATCAAGAGCACTAGTAATGGGTACGTTATGGTGTGTCTCTATGTAGACGACATGTTGATTATGGGAAGCAACAATCGTATCATTGTTGATACAAAGAACATGCTGAAAAGGAATTTTGACATGAAAGACATGGGGTTAGCTGACGTGATCCTTGGAATGAAAATTCTCAGGACCACCGATGGAATAACTTTGACACAATCTCATTACATTGAGAAAGTGCTCAAAAGGTTTAATGCGTTTGACAAATCGCCTGTAAAAACCCCATTAGAACTCAACGTTCACATGAAGAAGAACACGGGTGAACCTGTTGCACGTGAAGAATATGCAAGAATCATTGGGTGCCTTATGTATATTACAAATTGCACTCGACCTGATCTTGCATGCCCAGTGAACAAATTGAGTCGCTATACAAGCAATCCAAGTAAAGAACATTGGAAAGCACTTGAGAGAGTTTTGAGATACTTAAAGTATACTCTAAATTTTGGAATACACTACACGAGATACCCCCCGGTACTTGAAGGGTACTGTGATGCTAACTGGATATCCGACGCGAAAGACTCGTTATCAACGAGTGGTTACGTGTTCACTATAGGGGGAGGAGCAATCTCGTGGAGGTCTACAAAATAGACATGTATTGCTAGATCCACCATGGAATCATAATTCATCGCTTTAGACAAAGCAGGTAAAGAAGCCGAATGGCTACGAAACTTTTTGGAAGATATTCTATGTTGGTCAAAACCCGTGCCGCCCGTCATGATAAACTGCGACAACCAAGCAGCTATTGGGAGGGCGAAAAGTGGGTTGTACAACGGTAAGTCTCGACACATACGTCAACGACATAATACCGTAAGACATTTGATCGAAAGTGGAGTTATCTCAATTGACTATATAAAGTCAATAGATAATCTGGCCGATCCGCTCACTAAAGCTTTGAATCGAGATCAAATGTATAAATTGCTAGAGGAAATGGGTGTTAAATCCACAAAATAAGGATGATTATAGTGGTAACCCAACCATGATGACTGGAGATCCCAAGAACGTGGTTCAATGGGAAAACTAAGCTATAAGATTCCAAGTAGAACACTCATCTACTCGCATTCCCTAGAGAGCAACTGAGTGTTGAAGCCTGCTTAGTGGTAAGGTTAAGTCATTGACTTTTAATGATTCCTAAACACCTCGGGGAGGTTGAGTATAGCAGGATACTCGGGAAAGAATCACCTATATAAGTGAGATGTGGGGGCCGCATCGACCTAACACTTATGAATCCAAAGAGTTGTCCAAGGCCCGCAAAGGACAAAAATGTGAGAATGAAATGAGGTTGAGGCGTTAGTGTGTTAATACTGTTGTCTCGGTATACACGAAGGAGAAATGGTTCAAAGACATCAAGTTCTACCAATTCACCAGTATATCCGATAGTATTAACTAAGGATGGTTCAAGGCCGCAAACCACCTATTCTAATGCACTAAGGTCTCTTGAGAACAGAGCTTGTGTCTGCATTTGCATTTGGCTATTTCCACTCATGTGGGGGATTGTTGGAAATTGGTTGTGAGTAACCAATGTTTGATAATTTTTCGAGTACCGGAAACATTTAATTTAGAAGAATTAAATGGGACAGGATCGATCTACGTTCCGAGTAAATGATCGTAGTATATTTATTTACTCAAAACCGATTTCCGGTGAGTGAGAAATAATTGTTTAAAGTTGGGTACTTGAAACATGGAGTTGTGGGAAAAGATAAGCATTAAATAAGATTTAATGCTTATCCCACATCGGGATGTGGATCACATTTATTACAGTATAAAAGCTATTACATCACAGGATGTAATAAAACTGTGTGCACACGTGACGGGTTGCAAAGCCCACACGCGCGCGCCGCCACCGCCGCTGGCCCGGCCCTGGCCCCGGCCCCGTCGCCCGACGCCCGGTGCTCGGCCCTGGCCCCGTCGCCCGGCCCCGGCCCCCGGCACCGGTCCCGGTCCCGTCCCCGTCACCCGACGCGCGGCGGTAGACTTAGATCTTGGCAATTGGTCTTTGGGTGGTCTTTGGGCTGGCCTTTGGGCCTACCCTAGGCCCACATCGACTCTTATCTTTTTGGACCAACGAAAACTTGGTTCGAAGGGGACGAGGCCCAACTCGGTTGGGCCTACGCACATGCACACGAAGCCTGCTAGGGCTTGGCCCGGGAGGACCCTTGGTCTCCCAGGAAGCTTCCCACGTAACTGCTGCTGTCGGAGGAGTCATGGCAGAGCTGTTACATCTGTAACTGCTGTCGGAGGAGTCATGGCAGATTCAAACAGCAGGGCTGTTACTGCTGTAACCCCCGACACCTTTTGAATACTATCAATGGTATTAATCCCGCAGGCTCCCCCTATTGATGTGGACTGTGCCTATAAATAGGACAGCCTCCATGCATCATGAACCCCTGAAATTCATCACAAGCAACATCACTCTGAAACTTTGCATACTGCATCGTTGAAGTTCTGTTCTCACCTCGTTCCAGTTCGCCGGAGCTCGTTGGTCTGCGGTGCTGCTACCTACGAGACGAAGCCGTTTCATCTTTGGGGACGACACGCCAAACCGAGAGCACTACCGGGGCGTATCTCGTCTTGCGGACAGAGGACCCTCCTCGACTCGGCTATTTTTCTGGTTCTGTTCTATTGTAATTTCAATTCAGTTTTCACCTTGTAATCTCATCTCCTACATTTCTGGTTTCATTGTAACTACGCCCGCGAGCTTGTATTCCAACAATAAGAAACGGGACAAGTTTACTGGGACGGAGGGAGTAGTATAGTCTAAACTTTTAAAAAGTTTATTTTTAGAGCATCTCCAAGGGTTCCTCTATTTTAGAGGGCCCTTCACTCTACGATAGAGTTGAAATGTAAAGTTTTTAGATTTTCATCTCCAAGAATCAACTCTACGTTTATCTCTACAATGGAATATTCCCTTTTTATGCTCTTTATTATTAATTTATTTTGTCAATTTAATTATTATATATCATATATATTTATAAATAAGTATATTTATATTCAATTAAATGTAATTAAAATTCAAATTCAGATTGAATTAAAAGTACCCACCCCCATAATATGTCTATGAAAAATACCCACCCCCTTACTAGGGGGTGGGTATTTTTCATAGACATATTATGGAAGTGGGTATTTTAATATATTAAGTCTTTAAATACTGTAGAACGATTAATTTATTTTAACAACATAAAAAATGAAATTACATAATACTCTTAGAATTAAACATTACATAATACTTAACAAAGTATAAATATGATAAAACCAACTAATTTTCTAAATTAGAAAACTCATCACATATATGATCAACTAATGCATCACGAAGCGCAAAGTGAGCCACTCTATCTTTGATTTTTTTTTTTTATATAGTGTCCAAGAAATTCTTGAAAATGGCTTGTTTCATTTGGCATTGTTTCAACATCTGGAATTGGCACTTCTCTTGCAATTTCAATTGGTGCAGATAGGTCACGTTCATCCTCAACAATCATACTATGCATAATAATGCACGCTTTCATTATATAATGCAAATGTTTCTTTTTTCAGTAGCGAGCTGGATTTGCAACAATTGCAAATCGGCTTTGAAGAACTCCGAATGCACACTCCACATATTTCCTACACGATTCCTGTCTCATTGCAAAAAACTTTTTTTTGACAGAGCGTGGTTCATGAAAAGTTTGTACAAGTATGGACCACTTGGGATATATACCATCTGCTAAATAATAGCCCACATTATACTCTTTTCCTTGTATGACATAATGTGCAGGTGGAGTGATACCTCTAGCAAGGTCACTGAAAAAATGAGATATTTCCAACACATTAATATCATTATTGGATCCTGTCATACCAAATAATGCATGCCATATCCAAAGGTCATAATCAGCAACAATTTCAAGAATAATTGTTGGAGAGCCACTACGACCGGCATACGAGCCTGCCCAACCTGTTGGACAATTTTTTCACTTCCAATGCATACAATCATGACTACCTAACATTCCTAGAAATCCACGTTGTTAACCAATATAAAGTAGTCTAGCAACATCACTAGCATTAGGAGATCTTAGATATTGATCAGAAAATATTTTCACAATTACACGATAGAATTTCTTGACACATTTAATTGCAGTGGACTTACCAATATTTATGTACTCGTCAGTAGCATCTGCTGGTACCACCCTGTATGCCAATATTCGAAAGGCAGCTGTTATTCTTTGCAGTGTGGACAAGCCCCATCTTCATGTGCAATCCATGCGTTGCTCGAAAAAATCATTATAATTTTTTACAGCATCAACAATGCGGAGGAATAGACTTCGAGACATTCGAAAGTGTCTACGAAACATTCCTTCGTTGAATGTTGGATTTTCAGAAAAATAGTCGTTGAAGAGACGATGAGTTGCTGCTTCTCGGTCACGATGGATTACCTTGTGACCAAGAACTGAACCTCCATGAATTTTTGTAGCATTTTGATATTCAGCCAGTTGAGCTACAATAAGATTGTTATTCAAAATATGTTGACCCATCAATTGATGTTCAACATCACATACGTTGATTAATTGTTCAAGCTCATCATCAGATGAGCTTGAACTTGAATGAGAAAGTAGTGAAGAAGAATCAATATTATGATGATTCATATTTTTTAATTTTCTATCTTATGACTGAAAGAGAAGAAATCGGTGTGGTGGTTATTGAAATCGTGTATGTCTTAAATAATAAAAAATTGTCCAATACTATCTTATCTGAAAATCTTAAATATTGAATCGCCACCGTCCATTCAGATTTCATTAAATCTACATCATCCACCTTATCACTCTCCTACTGTACGAAAGCATTGATTTGACAACACCAATCTACACATGTGATAAAGATAAAGTGCAGTACCTACACATCTGATAAAGAAAAAGATAAAGCATTGGTCCTACATATCAAATAATGCAGCTTCGATTCAATCAATCTTATCTGAAAATCTACACATTTGAATCACCACCGTCCAACCAGATTTCATTAAATCTACAACATTTATTATTTATACCTTATCAATAAATCATCCTCTATATATATGAGCTATTTTTTCATAATTTAACACACAATAACCCTCTTCCATCTTTTACCAACTTGTCTTTCTTTAGCTGTTATTTCATTTTCCATGGCTTCTTTCCGACAGCCTAATTACACAATTGATGAAGATAATCATCTTTGTCATGTGTATGTGGAGATATCTCAAGATTCAAAAACGAGAATAAGCCAGAGAAAAGACAATTTTTGGGATCGTATTAGGGATATTTACAACGAGGAGAAACTCAGTCCAAATATGTATACTCGAAGTCCAAGATCACTTGAAACTCGCATGCAGGTTATTTTGAGTTCAGTTTCAAAACTCAAAGGGTGTATACAATAAGTGGAATATCTAAATCCAAGTGGTTGTTCTTAAAATGATATTGTAATGAGTAGTTATCTATACATTTTTTATAATTATTATTTGTCTTACTCATTATAATATTTTTATTATGCAGTTCACTCGTGCAAAAGAATTGATGGTGCTAGACACAAAATATAAGAAAGGCTTCAAGTTCGAGCATGTGTGGTCTATTATGAAAGATTTTCAAAAGTTTGATTGTCCTTCACAAAACTCTTGACAACAAAGGTCTGCATCTCAGTCAGAAACACTACCACAATCTCCTAGTTCGAGCATGTGTGGTCTATCAATTTAAGCGATGGTAGTGGCAATGCATCTGGGTCGTCACACCGTCCAGATGGTGTGAAAAGGACCAAAAACAAAAGAAAAAAATGTGAAGATATGTCTAATTTTTTTAAAGTAATTGAACAAGGAAATAAAGAATTGGAGATTTAATGGAAAACTCATTAACCACAAAAGAGCAAATTTTGCAACTACAAATGCAGAAGATTGAAGCAAAAAACAAAGCTACTGAAGCAAAAATGCAAGCTATTGCATTCCAAATGTGGGAATCAAATAATAAAATTCTAATGATGGACACTGACAATATTTCTGATCCCATTCGACGAGATTACTTCAAAAGTGAACAAACAACAATCATTTTTAAAAGACAACAACATTCAAGTCCATATGATGCTTTCAATATGTTTGAAGGAAATTTTCAAGATTTTGGAGGATCAGGAAGCGACATTGGAGGATCGGGAAGTGACGTTGGAGGATTTGGAAGCGACGTTGGAGGATCTGGAAGTGATCTTGGACCTTACTAGAGTTTATTGTATTATTAGTTTAATTTTCTTGTATTTTTATGTTGTAATTTTGTGCTATTGTGTTTTTGTATTGTAATTTATGTTATTGCATTTATGTTAATGTGTTTTTATATTATATTTCATGTTATTGTATTTTCAGATTTTATTTAATATGTTTTAAATATTATATATATTTATGCTAATTTAAAAATATAAATAATATTAAGACTCATAAATTAAATTTTACAAATTAAATCAATCAAAAATAAACATTTTTTAAACATAAAACAAAGAATAAATATGATAAAACAATAGAAAAGAAAATGAAAAAAAAAGTAGCGAAATGAACAGTGCCCGCTACATGAAGCGGGACACTATTCAATAACTTCAAATTAGCGTAGAGGTAGCGGAACTATTGGAGGAAGAGTCTACTCCAAAATAGCGGCCACCGCCAATTCAGCGGGCCCTTTGGAGTTGCTCTTAGATATTATATTTATTCTGAACAATTAGCTGGATACAAATTTTAACAAAATCTTTAAAGTACTTTATCAATACTTTTTATGTCCCTTTAATAATGTCTCAATTATTATATTGGAACGTCTTATTAATAATATCTCATATCTTATTTAATAAAAAATTAATCATGTAAAGTATTAAAAATTTGTTGAACTCATTTTATACAATAATTTATTTAAAATAATTCTTAAATATTTTTCAGCAACTCATTTTATACACTAATTATATTCTTCTTAATTTATGTGCTTAGAAACATTAAGCTCTCGAAATAAATCATATTCATGTAAATTTGGTATGTGAAAAGGGTTGCACAACGCAGTCTTATGATTGGTAAGATCTAGATACATATTTAAGACAATTTATGTAGTTATAATTTTGTTTTTCTTGATATTCTATAATTATTGTCATTAAAAAAAAATGAGAGTTAGCCCAAGAACTAATAAAAAATACGTATAACATTTTACCTATGTAAACTTTATAAATAGTATCCAATGTAGCTTAGAACTTTGGTTGATTGGTACAACTTGCTTATATTTGAAAGTCTTCTTTTTCGAGTTTAGCATTAATAGTCAACCAACAACTATGGCTGCATTCAATTCAATTTGTCTCTTCTTCTCTTGTTATTCAATTTGTCCACACTCCACAGTAGATGAAATTATACCATTTGGTGAAATAATAGAAACACAAGCACAAGAATTCAATTATTATTATTATATAAGAGTAGGAACGAGTACTATAATAATTTATATTGAGTAATACTATAAAATATCTATATTTCATTTTTATTCGATAGTGGAGAATGTGAAATTTGGGTGCTTGAAGAGCGCGCGGTGGGAAAGCGACCAGAAATGGCATAGACGCTTTATAAAGGTATTTCCGTTTCAGGGGCTGACTTTATTCTTCTTTAATAACCAAATCAGTGCCGGCCCAGATATCGTGCCGGTTCACCCCGATAACGACAAACACAGCTCTATTTTGCTATTTCCCCTCCAGTTTTTGCTACTCCAAAAAGATTCTTCTTGTCGCTTCCGCAATCCAACGTTCATCAGCACTCGAGCAGCCTGGAACGAACTATAACCGGACTGGAGATAGCGATTGGAGTACATATTAACCAAAGGTAATTCGATTTTGGAAATTTAAAATACTCATTTTGATAAGGTGTATATGAATATATTGTATATAAAAATTGTATAAAATATATCCAATAAAATTAAACTACTCCTAGTGCTTCAATTATATCAATACATGTCCAACATATTTCTTATACTATTTTATACTCTCTCCGTCCCACTATAATATAAAATATATCCAAATAGATTAAAGTACTACTCCTAATATTTGAAATGACAATTTCAGCAATATTTGAAATCACAATTTCTTTAATTCTATTATGAGACGTTATATGTTTAAAATATGAATGACGATATTTGAGATCACTATTTCAACAATTC
Source organism: Salvia miltiorrhiza (assembly GCF_028751815.1). Classification (NCBI taxonomy): domain Eukaryota; kingdom Viridiplantae; phylum Streptophyta; class Magnoliopsida; order Lamiales; family Lamiaceae; genus Salvia; species Salvia miltiorrhiza. The sequence goes on from NC_080387.1 coordinate 29,020,518, forward strand.
AAAAATCATAAGAATGAAATGATCGGTGAACACAGTCACCAAATAAGAATAGCAAGATTTTTAATTTCAAAAAAATATGAATGGCAACATTTTTTAATTAATCAATAAAAGAAAAATAAAAAATTATTTTATTTGGATAAAATAAGATTAATAAACAATCTCTTAAACAGAATACTGAATAAGTGGGTCACACACCTTTTTCTCTTCATTTTTTTCTTTAATGTATGTGTCCAAAAGTCATAGGCCATAAATAATGGAATGAATGGAGTACAATTTTAGTCAAAAGTGTACTTTCGGTCTGACACAAATTATAAAAATTCGATAATTTTTCGAATTTAATCTTGAAGCAAACAACTTATCAATTATTTATTCCATTACCCGCCCTTCCAAACACACTAGAAAGAAGAGTGGGTGTAACGGGTGGGGTAGTCTCCCGTGAGCTCGGATCTTGGATCTGACCCAATTCGGTACTTTATATATTAAAAGAATGGAGATAAACCAACAGAACAATTATCTCAATTGGTTGGTGTTCGAATTGAGCAGTGATGAGATAAGTATCAACACCTTTAAATAAAACGAATAAAAAACAGAAGGATTTCACGTGGTTCGATCGAATGATCTACATCCTCGGGAGATTGCAGGAGTTTTCACTATATTTGAGAGAGTTTACAATTTACAGGTTTTCTGCTCTTGAGAAAGAGATGACCGATCCAGATTTAAATGAATATAATGTCTTATTTATACAATAGATACAAAGGGGTAAAACGGTAAATCTAACAATGTTCACGTACACTGCATGGTGTCTAACTAACTATATCTTTCACGAGCACTAATAAGTAACTAACTGCTCAACTTTTGTCAGGTGTCGTTACCTTTCTGATGTTGATCTCCAGCCGTGGTGGTTAAATCAGCGTTGGCGTTTATGTACGTCGTCAGTCAGCGTTGGCGTTCATGTATGTGGTCAGTAAGCATTGGTATTTCTTCACTACAATATCCATATTTCTCATAAGGTTCCCACCTCTCATTCTTTCTAAGTCAAAGTTAGTACCAGCTCCCATGTTTCCTAAAGGTCAGCCAGCATGGACCTTCTCCCTAGCTAAGGTTGTCTAGCGTTGGCTTTTGCTCCAGATAGGCTAGCGATGGCTTACCCTTGCTGGCGATAAGCCAACGTTGGCTTTTACCCTTGATGGCGATAAGCCAGCGTTGGCTTTTACTCCTGCTGGCGTTGGTTTTTTTCCCTTGCTAGACTTATGTATATACAAGAAAGAATATAATCGATTATCCTTTGTAAAAGAGGGTATTATCAATGTTCATGTATATTTCACTCCTCATCAGGTTGTTGTTCGAATCTCCTCATGCATAGTTGCAATTTTCACCTAATATTTTCAACAGCGATTGACCGATCTGATTTGCGTCCGGTTTCAGCCACTGACTGGTCCAATCTAGTTGGTTCTTGCCCGATTCAGTTTTATTTTTTTATATAATTAACATTTTTTATTATTTTATTTTTTCAGCTTCTTTTCAGTCAAATTTAAAAGATAGTGTCAGTTACTAATAAAAAAAGTGTTATTTACATATATTAAAAGTGTCATTTAAATATAAATATAGTACTCCCTCCCTCCACGAAGAGTGAAGAGTGTGTGGTAGAGTAGAAGGCACAAGTTTTAATAAAATAGTTGAAATATCTATTTTAGTGTTGAAAGGTCCACAAAGGGTAGTATTGGACCCACCGAATTGTAAAAATGGTGGGTATTTTGTAAATATTGAGTGTGAATGAGGTTTAAAGTATAAAGAGAGTTTCTTAAAAAGGAAAACACATAATTTTTGTGGACGGGCGAAAATATTCACAAACACACAATCTTTATGGATGAATGGAGTATCATTTATTAATGCACATAATGTCATTTTCTAGGAAAAATAGTATCATTTACGTATATTAAATAGTACTCCATCTGTTCATAAAAATTGTGACACAAAGGAGATGACACAGATTTTAAGAAAAAATGTGTTAATTGTGTTTGAGTGAAGATTGGCTCCATACCTTTTTGTAAATGGTGAGGAAAAAATTTGTGGGATCATTTTCAAATAAGGAAATGTCACAATTTTCAGGGACGTACTATTAGACCATCTTTATCGGTCATTCTCAATAGAACGAGTCGATAGCCAACAAAGATAAACAAATTAAAAAAAAATACTTAATTGTTGAGTTGTTCGACCACCTTCAAATTGAGATCACCACGGTCTCTCTCTCTCGTCCAAAATGCACCAATAGTAGTTTGACACTTGTTTGTATTTGATTGGTTTGAAAGATTTTATTTAGATCTTCTTGCACATATTTCATTCAAAGAAAGGTTGCGCAGGTCAATCGAGATCTGCTGGTAGTTGGAAAAGCTGCAAATCCATTAGTGAAATGACGAATCGCAAGAGATAACGACGACCATCAACTTTTCTGCATGAGGACTACGTGAGATATCAAAAAGACTATTGTACCCTTCTTCTTTGTAAACTCTATAAATACCCCTTGTAGTTCATTGTAATAAGGGGAAATTTGGGAGATAGATTTAAAAAATAAGTGTTCTTCATTTTCTTCCAAGTTCTTTATTACCTGAATCGTCTCTGCGCTCCCGGATTTGGACTATTCAGGTTCTCATTTCTCTATCAATTCGTTATTAGACTATAGTAAAGGTTTTATGTTCATGAATCCCACGTGCAAAAGCTTGGTTCTCCCTCTCCACAATGTCTTCCTTTAGTCTGTTCAAACGCTCCCCGAATACCTCAGATAGAGAATGGCGGAGAGCATCAAATACCTCAGCCTTGCTCTTAGTCACCCTCTCCAGCTCAAAACTAAGAGAGTCCCTCTCCGCTATCACCTTAACATTATCCACCTTTGACTGGCGCAGCTCCTACTACAGATCGGTGCACCTGTCCAGCGCCGCTAGAAGTTCTCGCTCCTTGGCTTGAAGGGCAGCCACCGCCCTTACTAGATGACGGGAGGCAGCTAAATAGCTTACCCTCTCCTGTGCAGATCAAAGACAATGATTAGTATGCTACAAATGAATGAATGATACAAAACGAACAAATAAAGCAAGCGAAATACCGTCTCAACAGACAAACACATGTCGTCTGCAAAATTTACCAACTCCATGGAGTCGAATTTCTGTAGATCTATAGAGGCAACCTGGGCCTCCATCTGGGATCGGCATTCTGTGCCGGTCAAGTCCTGAAGAGCACGAGGATCGGAGGGCCCCAAATGGAGGACATCACCACCCAATTTCTTCTTGGAATGATGAGAAGGGCTGGTGAGAAGCTCTTCGAAGGAGGAATCACCCTCCTCGATGATCACCTGCGCAGTCGGCATAATTTTCTTTTTCTTTTTAGAACCAGAAGAGGGAGTCTTCTGACTCTTTCGGCGTTTCCTGTCCAAAAGAGAGACATCGTCATCAAAAGCTTCCTCTTCGTCCATGAGCTTGAGCTGAGGAGGATCTTGAGCAGCCGAAGAAGAGCGAGGCTGCCCCGGATCAAAGGACTCCGGGTCGACCAGCTGGGCGGCGCCGGCTCCCTCCTGCGCAGCTTCATTAACAAAGGTATAACCAGCGACCTTACCGTGCTTGGCTGTCTTCCACATGCCTGCACATGACGACATGATTAAAGGTACAATAGATTAATGAGACCCTGCGAACACACCAAACATATGAGAAAAATCAAGGGATCACAATTAAAATTATACCAACGGCTGAGGCAGGATATCTGGAAAATAGGCCCGAATCGGCAAGAACAGAAGGATAAGACACAAATTTCACGGTATCAAATTATTTTAATATGTGACCTGAATTTACAGCTTCGAGCAGATAATACTCAGGGTCGGTTAGAAGAACTTTAGGGAATGGAGTTCGGTGTTGGAGGCGATGCCATTCTACCTCGACTGTGCTGGCATAAGAGGCCCACTGGCCTAGTCCCCATTCCTTATGTTGGAAACTTAATGAAATATCCTAGCCCTAGTTTAGATGATACCAAAATCCTTAAGTGTTCTTTGTAATAGACTAGAACTTTTCGAACTCAAGTGTTGGAGTTCCTTTTCTAATTTAGCTTGTGTTCTGAAGACTGAAGACCAGAGGTATGAAGAATGAAGAACGAAGGACTAAAGACTGAAGAGCTCGACTGATATTGCGAATAAAGGCTGAGTCAAGCACTGATGTTTGACTGATCGTGTTTCTCAACTAAAGGATCAGTTGCGAGTTAATTCATTAATGCAGGCCACATGGATTCAGCGGACTGATACTAAAGTCAAGTATCAGTTAACATTCTTCCTCAGACTGAACCTCCAAAGTTAAAAGGAAGCCACGCACTGCCAGAGTACAGCCGCATTAAATGCAGAGATTTCAAGGATCGTCATTTCTCTGCAGAGCATTTCTTTTCGGTGACTACCTTTTCAGAGATGTCCTATCTCCTACTCCTTAGTAGCCGTTCTCACCAAACAAGGAACCTCAAAGATTGAAGCCTCAACAAAATTCAAAATACACTCCAACGGATGAATTCTTGAAGACCATCTCCGCCAATGGATCTATTCCAGACCTCTCCTATAAATAGAGATCGAGGATCACTTCAATCTTCACCGATTCAAATACATAAGCTGAAACGCTGCCGAATTTGTTACTGAGCAAATCAAAGCCTTCCAAAGTTTGAATCGAAGAAGAGAATCACAAAGCCAAAATCAGTCCACTACTGATTACATATATTCTCTTAGAACCTTAGGCATATATTATTTATCCAAAGCCTAAGTTACTGATTACAGAGAGCCTGTTCTCTGTGATCTAGTTAGTAGTTTTTGAACCTCCTTTCAACTGAGCGAAAAGAGTGTTTGAAGTTGTGCGGATTTCAGACCAGTGTTCTGACTCCAGAGAAATCTTAGTGCCCAGTGTGTGCTAGGTGTGTTTGAGAAATCCAACCTAGTGTGTTGGTACTAAAACGTGTGGTTTCAGTTGAAGGTTTGTTGTGCACCCGTAAGCATAAGCCCATAGTACTTGTTAGTGTGATCAACTGACCGTGGATGTAGGAATTGGATTCTGAACCACGTAAAAATCCCTTTTATCGTTTATCGCTTTCAGTCTTTACTTTTTTATCTGTGCGCAAACTCTTTATCAACTAAAACTGATTAACTGCAAAGTGAAATTAAATCTTGACAACGTGCTTAATCACAAAGGCTATTTCTTAAGTAAAGTTTTCCGCTGCCAGTGTTATTAGTCTAACTGATAAATCTTCGGATAGTCAATAAGATTCATAACACTCCTCTGTTTTACAAACCTGACTGAAGCCTAACGTATGTCAGTGAAAGTCTAGGACTTAACTGATAACTCTTTACTGAAGAGATAATCAGTATCAGTCACCAACCGAAGTTTTGCTAAACTCTTTTACTGTCAAATGTTGTGTTGGTTTGTCTTAAGTTTCAAAACAGTCTATAGGTGTATTCCCCCCCCCCCCACATACACCTATTCCAGACCTTCCGGGACCTAACACCTTACTTTAACAAAAAAATATTTATCATGAATTTTTTTATCAAGGGAAGTCAAACCCCCCAAGAAACCTATATTGCAACCCAGTTTAGAGGTAAAGTTATAATGACATTTAGTCCTTTTTAAAATGTGGGTTTTGTGAAAAAGTTCTACATTGTCGATATAATTATTGGCTGCGCAGACGATATGAAGAATATGGGCTTGACGAAGGAAAAATGGTAAAATTTGAAAAAAAAGAATACCGAAACGCTCGCAAACATTGACAAGAAATTTGGAAGGTGGAAAATGAAGCCCGGTCTCTACTTGATTCAACCACACATGAATTGTATCGGGCGGTTGTCCTCTATCGGCATCCGACATATCGCCGTCTGCCAATTGTACCCGAACTTTCAACTCCGGGTCATTGGGAGGAATGCGAAGGAGTTGACGCATTTCGGCCATCGTAGAACATCGATGGTCGATCGAGGGAAACCGGCGCAACTCATATCATCATCTCAGTTTATTTATTGTTGACGAGCTTCGACAGTCACCATAACGACACGAATGTATGTATATATTCAAGGAAATCGAAGAAAATTTACAGAAAAGTGGGAATGATCACAGAAAGCAAGGAGAAGAGGGAACCTAGTACCTGAAGGAGGGAGTTCTCGAGCGTAAGGAAGGGGACGAAGTAGACAACGGCAGGAGATCACAAATAACAAAGAGAACTTGATAAAATTATTAATGGCAGACGTGAGAGAGAAGGGGAAAAAGAAGAGAAGAAGGCGGCATATAGATATATATATATAGGGGGAATTCGAAGAGGGAGGGGAGGGAGTAATGATTAGGGTTGAAAACTATGCGATTTGAAAGGAATGACTCAGATCTTCTCAAAAAGGGGCGATTATAAATGGAGGGACAAGATTGCTTTGAATACGAAAAGTGAGGCGTGGGGAAGTCCAAATGAATATTCAAAAAGATGAGAGGTGTCAGAACATTTAAATGCGACAAGACAACATCAATATTGAGTCAAACAACATAAGCTTGGCGGCGGAATACCTACGCTGGAAAGCCTTCGCCGAACAACCTGCGCTGATGTGGTCTATAGCGCCCAACCTACAAAAAGTCATGATAAATACTGTTTCTTTTCGTAGACTAGGGAGAGTAGCTGATGAGGAGTAAATACTTATCAGCACAGATTATTATTTTACATTTTCATTTATTTATTACTCCATCCGTCCGCCAAGATTATGTCACAATTACTATATTGGGCGTCCGCCAAGATTATGTCACTTTCCTTTTATGGAAATGGTCCCACCATCCTCTTTAATATTTTATCCTTACTAACACTCTTTATTACAAAAAAACCACTCAAAATTCAATCTCAACCACTCATCTCATAAAGTGGTGGGACCCTTTCTCCACTACATCAAAATCATCATCAATTTTATTAAATCCTGTGCCCAAGCAAATTGCCATAATCATCATTCTCTTTAACATTTCCTTATTGCATAGAACCAACAAGGACTGCACGGATTGCTGGATATTTAGAGGCCTGAGCAAACTTTGCTAGCACCAAGGAGTTCCTTCCTGCGCGGACTTAGCTGGCACCAAGGAGTTCCTTCCTGCATAGACTTAGCCGGCACCAAGGAGTTCCTTCCTGCGCAGATTTAGTTGGTATCAAGAGGGTTCTTCCTGCGCAGACTTCATTCAAAGAAAGGCTGCGCAGGTCAATCGAGATCTGCTGGTAGTTGGAAAAGCTGCAAATCCGTTAGTGAAAGGACGAATCGCAAGAGATAACGACGACCATCAACTTTTCTACATGAGGAGTACGTGAGATATCAAAAAGACTACTCTACCCTTCTTCTTTGTAAACTCTATAAATACCCCTTGTAGTTCATAGTGATAAAGGAGAATTTGGGAGATAGATATAAAAAATAAGTGCTCTTCGTGTTCTTCCAAGTTCTTTATTACCTGAATCGTCTCTGCGCTCCCGGATTTGGACTATTCAGGTTCTCATTTCTTTATTAATTCGTTATTAGAATATAGTAAAGGTTTTTGTTTCACCACATTCTCTAAAAATAGAGACCACTCTTGCTATATTTCAACACATCTTCAAATTCTCTTGTTTTTCCTCTCTACATATAACATCTAGTATTTCTTTCTCTATTTTGCAATAGATCGAGGCAATAATTCTTTCTTCAACTCTCAAAATTTCAATGCATCCCAAGACTATTATTCAAATCTTGGTGATATTCCAAGCTCCAATGAATTCTCAAAGGTTGATTATGCTATGAAAATTTCTGAATTCACGCGTAATCCAACCCATTTTCCTATTTCTGAATATCACCAAACCTCTGAAAATTTCTCTAAAGGGTCACTTCAAAATGTTCAACAAACACACGCAAACCTTTCAAACAATGCGCAAAGTTGGACTGATCTAGAAGATATAGCACTAATGTTTGCTTGGTGCTTTGTCAGTAACAATCCAATTGTTGGCACTAACCAAAATAGTTCCTCATTTTGGAAAAGTGTTGGAAATATGTATGAGTAAAGTCGAGCAGATAATCCAGAAATTGGAGGACCAAGGTCCTTGAAATCATTGAGGCAGCGTTTTAGACGCCTCAACAAAAATGTAACCTTGTGGGTTGCTGCATATAAGAAAGCATATGAGCGAGGAACGAGCAACTGGTCCAAAGAGGATATTGAGAAAACAACTCAAATAATTTATGGTAAACTAAGTTTATGCACCATGAGATGTTTGAAAATGTTATGCGCAACAATCTGAAATGGGAACTGAACTTGGTTAGTACTGGTTTTATAAGCGTTCTCACCCAGACGACGAAGATAGTGTTGACGAAACTCGCAACAGCTCAAAAAAATCAAGGACAGATGAAGATGCGGATCCTCCAACCGACTCCACTCCAGAAACTCCTGGAAGTGATGCTTCAAGATTTCATCATCCTGTTTAGACATGCCAAGGGCCAACCAGAACCGACGGTTCGACCCTGAACCGGCCCGATGGTCAACGGTTCTGGCCCGGACCGTTGACCACCGGGCTAGTTCAGGGCCAAATCGCCAAATATTAAGGGCCGGTTTAGGTTCACGGATATTTCGACCCTGGCCTGGCGGTTCGACCCTGAACTGCTTGTTCCAACACGGCAACCGAGGTCAGCAGGCGGCAGGCTTAGGGGTGTCGGTTCACCGCCCAAACCGGCGATTTCAGCCGAAAATTCTATTTTTTTTATATTTTTTTAAATTCAAATTCAAATTTCTCCCACCCAATTTCATCTATAAATAGCCCCCCTTCTTCCACCTTTAAACTCACCCCATTGTGTTAACAATTCTACACTTTCTTCTCTTCTACTCGTAATTCTCCTCCATTCTTTAAGTGCTATTGCTCTTGCTCTATAATTCTTTTGCTATTCTCTTGCTTAATTGCTTTACTTTATTGTTCTTGCTTTACATTATATTACTACTTGTACTAAATACTATACTATACCATATATTTCAATTACACTATCACTACACTCACTTGCTCCTTTACTTTATTGTTCTTGCTTTACATTATATTACTACCAGTACTAAATACTATACTATACTATATATTTCAATTACACTATCATTACACTCATTTGCTCCTTTACTTTATTGTTCTTATTTTACATTATATTACTACTAGTACTACTACTAAGTACTAAATACTATACTATACTATATATTTCAATTACAATATCACTACACTCACTTGCTTCTTTACTTTATTGTTCTTGCTTATTATTCTCTAACCTCTATTATCTATATACTCTTCTCCACTTGTTTATTTGTTATCATGTCTCATGGTCGTGGTAACTGTGGCAAGTCTATCAATGTCGACCCCGAAGAAGATATTGATAGCACTCCCACTTCTCCCGTTTTTACTCAAAATGTTCAAGTTCCATCACCATCCTCTAGGAGTAGGTGGAAAGTTCCTGTTGAACGAGGACCTTACTGCGCACGCCGGGAGGCTGCCGATTTGGCGGGTGAAGCATATGCTAGACACCTTCAAGAAGATGAGGATAAAGCCTATGCACGTACTTTACATAGGGAAGAGGCGGAGGAGGAAGCCGAGCAATCACGTCACAACGTGGATGAGGAAATCCCTCCTTCTAGAGGTAAGGGTAAGGGTAAATCACTTACTTCTAACATTTTCACAAAACATTTTAGGAGGGAACCTGCTCCTAAAAAGCCAAAGGATGGTCCAAATGCTCCCGAGAGGTTCGTTGCCTATTGCAACTATTGCAACGCTACTTACCAATGGCAAGCGGGAGGGGGTTATGGCACCCTCTCAAGGTACATGGAGAGTAAGCAAACCGTCCAGTATGAAATCCATACAACTCAAACTCAACTACATCCCGAAGCTTTCCAAGGCCAAGGTAATGAACAAGGTAATGTTTTATGGAAATTTGATCCACAAAATGCTCAAAATTACATGGCTTGTTTTGTTTCTATGGAGCATTTACTTTTTATGTTTGCCGATAAAATATCTTTTGAACATACCATGAAAAATGCTAATAATCCTTCCGCCAAAAAAATTGATCGAACTACTATGTGCAAGGTTATTTAAGAAAAAAAACGCGATTTAAGAAATTAAATCAAAATTTTTCTATATGTTCCGACATATGGAGTGATTCTTACAAAAAAAAAACTCTTATATGGGTGTTACTTGTCATTGGGTTGATGGAAGTTGGTTAATTCAAAAACGTTTAATTGCATTTAGAGATTTTAATGAAATACATAATGCTACTAATATTGCGCAATTGATTATTGTTGTTTTAAATGAGTTTCACTTGTTAAATAAGATATTTTCTGTTGGATTTGATAATGCATCCGCCAACACCGCCTCCATTCCCGACTTAGTTGCCGCATGCTCACCCTCTTTTAATGGTAGGTATTTTCATGTTCGATGTATTTGTCATATTTTAAATAGATGTGTACAAGATGCTTATTCTCTTATTAATGGTGTTGTTGATCCTATTAGACAAGCCGTTAATATTTTGCATAGAAAAGCTAGTATTGGTAAAAAATGGCAAAAATATTTTCGTGTTAAAAAAATTCGATATACGAATTTTGTTAAAGATGTTTCTACACGTTGGAATTCAACATTTGGCATGCTTGCATCTTCCATGGAACATATTGATCATTTATGTGATTTTTTTAGATCAACTCCCGAGGCTAACTTGCTTTTATTACCCTCTTATTGGAAAAGATGTGGTAGTTTATTTCAACTTTTAAAGGTTTTTCAAAATGCTACTACGGATTTATCCGGTGTTTATTATTGCACTAGTATTATAGTTTTAGAACATTGCATGTATATTGGTATTGCTTTAAATGATTATTATAAAAAATCGATTTGAAGGACGTATCATATCAAATGATCCTTAAGTGGCTTAAATATTTTCTTGAAATTCCCGATGTTTTTTTAGTTGCTAAGATTTTAGATCCTACAATGAAAATTGCCGGTATTTATCGCATGTTAGAAATTTATTATGGTACCTAGGATATTTATGAGTCAAGATTAAAAAATAATGAAGTGCTAGAATGGTACCTTCCCACATTAGAATAGATAACACAGTTAGGACCTTGTTTAATGACTATGAACAAAAATATATGCATGCAAACCCCTCATACTTTTCAAGTGGTAGTAGTAGTTCACAAGGTCATTATGGCTCCTCCAGCTTAGGAAGTAGTTTTGATCAAAACGAATGGGCTCAAGCCGCTTATTCATTTATCCATACACAAATAAGTTATACTACTAACGAGTTAGATATATATTTGTCTAGTACATTTGCTTTCAAAAATGTAGGTGGTCAACAATTGGACGTCTTAAGATGGTGGTCTACGCACGAGAGGGAATATCCCATACTCGCCACCATGGCCAAGGAGTTATTCGCGGTCCCAGCCTCCACAGTCTCCGTCGAGCAAGAATTTAGCGTTGATGGGCTTGTCTTGGGCGAAAAAAGAAGCAACATGGAGGCCACCATGTTGCTTAATGATGGGTCCAAAGTCGAGTTGCGAGCTCAAGAGAACCAATGAGATCAAGCCGACGAGAGCCAAACGATGAATTCACCGAATCCGAACGATCCGAGGCCGAGGTGGACTACGATTAGGTAAGTTAAGGTAAGAGAACTACGTGGGCTTTGATTCTTCATTATTCAATGAAGATACGTAGGCCACTCAATTTTAATATTTATATTAAAATTGAGTAATATTTATATTAAAATTGAGCTCAAGCCCTTAATTATTATTTCCCCCCCCCCTATAGACAACTTTCTTTTGGAATTATTATAATGAATTAGTTGTTTAGTTAGTACTTAGTTAGTTTACTTATTCAATTTTGAAGATTGTAATTTGTATCCTTGTAATATTTTTTTTGTACATAGAATAAATTAATAAAGATATCAATTTTTATGCATTATTTTGATTGTCAATGTGTTAGAATTATTTTACTTTTATTGTATTTCAATATTCAACACAAGTCATTTAATTTAAAAAAATATTTTGATTGTCAACTTTATAAGTTTATAACTTGTTATAAATTTAAAAAATAGACATGATATTAATTAGGATGACACAAGTATTACTTAAGATGACATAAAAAAATATTATTTAAAAAATATATTAATTGTCATGTTTATAAATTTTCAACACAAGTCATTTAATTTAAAAATATGACATAAAAAATAGGGTTAATTGCATCAAAATACCTGACCTTTTCCCAAAATTTGGTTTTTTGACAACTTTTTAATTGTAGCAAAAATTTTAGCTACGTTTCAATTTATTGCAATGTCCGTCCCGCGTATATTTCCGGCCAAATCCATGCTGAGGTGGACCTCCGTAAAGCTTAGGTGGCATGTTGTGCCGGGTAATGAAACATTGTCGTCTCAAATCCATTGCAATAAATTGAAACGTAGCTAAAATAAATTGGCCGAAAATGAATGGATTTGACCGAAAATATACGCGGGACGGACATTGCAATAAATTGAAATGTAGCTAAAATTTTTGCTACAGTTAAAAAGTTTGTCAAAAAACCAAATTTTGGGAAAAGGTCAGGTATTTTGATGCAATTAACCCTAAAAGATATTACAGTATTATATTTTCAACACATGTTTATATTTTATATTTTAAGTTGAGTAAAAATTTTGAAATTTCATCACAAATCATTCAATTTCATAAAAAAGAATACAAAAAAAGGGAAAAAGCTTGGAAACCACTAGTTTATAGCCCAGCCCAGAATCGGCGGTTCAGGGCCCGAAAACCGGCCCTTCCACCTAACCCCCGAGCCGGTTCGGGTTCAACATTTTTTCGGCCCGGAACCGGCGGTTTTTGGCCCGGTGGCACCACTAATCCTATTGGTAGAGATAAAGCTAAAGTTAAGGCTAAAAGAAAATAAAAACAAATAGCATCACAATCTTCCATAGTCTCATATGCTTTCACTGCTGAACTACGTGAAGTGAGGATTAAACGTGAAAAAGAGATGAAAACATCTACGTTGAATACGTTCATGAAATAAATCCAGTTATCACTAGAAGAAGAGGCACTCAACCGTCGTCTCATGGAAAAAATTTATGGGATGTAATCGTACTTTATTTGCTTGTTTTTAGTTATTGTGTTATTTAAATTATTGTTCTAGGGTTAATTTATGTTTGTAATGTAAATTAACCCTAGAAACGTTTGCAAATCCGAGTTTGAACGAGAAAGATATGGTCAGAACGAGAAAGATATGGTCAGAACGAGAAAGTCGCGTGCAACAGTGAATAGTGTCCTACGGGAATTTCCGAATTTTTGAAAATTTTGTGGATTTTGCGGGATTTTGAGATTTTATCAGTATTTTCGAGTTCTACACTGTATTTATCTCCTATGCCTATATATAGGTCGTTTTCCTGACCTATTAGACAATTCTTTTTACCTCTTTTCACCTCTCTTCTTTTTATTTTTATTTTTAGACTTAGAATTTTATTGCTTTTATAGATTACATTTCTTTTTCTCAAGATTGAAGAATTCAACATACAAGCTGTTGTTCAGATTTCTTTCCGAATTTTATCAAGTTTATTTATTTTATTTATTATGCTTTTGATTTATTTTTTGATGTCTGGCTAGTTTCTCTATCTGAACCTAGGGTTTGTACATAGTTGATTAAATATGTGTGTTTGATTTATTGATATTAATTTTCCCTCCAGCTTGTGATTCATGATTCCTGCCTTTCTGGTGCTTGATTTCTTGTGAATTATCTGGCCAATAATTTGCATGTCTAGTTGTTCAGTTTGAGTCTTGAATGTGCATGATAATTGTTCAGTCGATTCAGAAATGCATGATATAGTGTTAGCCTTGAGTCTTGAATCCTACAGGTGAAGCTATAGGAAGCTATTCTTTGTGTGCTATTGGGAGTTAATTTATTCCTTTGAGTCTTGAATGCGACAAGGGATTTATTAATCTACGTTCATAGGTGTTCGTTAGAGAAGCTTATGAATAGTGTTGTGATATTTCATCAGGGCTGGATTACATTGGTAATTGAATTAATAAATTGAATGCATGTGTTTGATTAACGATAGTACATCCCTAGGGTCAGAGCTTTTTATTATTTGATTTATTCCCTTGCATGCTTTAGTTACTTTGCGTAGTTTTAATTTTAATTAGTTTATCATTATTTTGCTTGCCTGAATATTGTGATAGTCTAAATTGGAATTACTTAAGGTAGTTTTGCTTATCAGTCCATGTGGATACGATACTCGACTTACTGTTTATTATTACAGTTACACTGCGTCAGTTGCAGTATTTTTGTTGCTAATAAAATAGTGATCAACTTTTTGGCACCATTGTCGGGGATTGTGTAGAACTTACTTTGATAATACTGATAGGACTTAGCAGTACTTCAGGCATTTACTGTTTTAATTTTTTTAGTTCTCGCCGTTTCTATAGCTACTGCTGAAGAAGTTCGTGCTCTATAGGAGTAGCTGCAGAAATTGCTGGATGCTCAACAGCACCTGGAGAATCAAAAGCAGCTTCCGATCGATGAGGCATTTGTTCCTTAATATTAGTTTCAGGAACCTCCCAGAGTCAATGCAAATAATTTTGAGTTGAGTACTGGACTGATTACTGTGGTGCAGCAGAACCAGTATGAGGGGAATGCTGTGGAAGATCCCAATGCACATCTGGCGTAGTTTCTGGAGCTGTGTAGCACGGTGAAGATGAATGGAGTAACAGATGGCATTATTTATCTTCATTTTTTCCTTTTCTCATTACGGGATAAAGCGAAGTCGTAGTACCATACGCTGTAGCTGGGAGCGAATCCTACATGGATGGATATAGCACACCTGTTCATACGCAAGTTTTATCCTCCTGGCCTCACCCTGAAATTGAAGATGGATATTGTGCAGTTCCAGTAGTTCGAGGGAGAAACACTGGCAGAGACATGAGAAAGATACCAAAAGAAGTTAAGGAAGTCTCCATCTCATGGTTTTGATGAAGGCGCGATTGTAGTCATGTTCTACAATACTTGCGGAGAACGCACAAGGATATTTATGGACACAACTGCGAGTAGTTCTCTGCTCAGGAAAGAAAGCTCTGAGGCGATGGACATCATCGAGAGTATGGCTGCCACGAGTTATCAATGGCCATCAGAAAGAGTTCACTTGAAGAAGGTGGCAGCTGATTCCAGCTCTGATCCTATGGTTTTGATTTCTACTCAGTTGGCAGAGCTGAATGCGAAAATCGCTGCTTTAACTGTTGGCAATCCTGAGCCAGCTGTGAAAGACCCGACTATGGTTTTGATTTCTCGATGGACATCATCGAGAGTATGGCTGCCATGAGTTATCAATGGCCATCAGAAAGAGTTCACTTGAAGAAGGTGGCAGCTGACTCCAGCTCTGATCCTATGGTTTTGATTTCTACTCAACTGGCAGAGCTGAATGTGAAAATCGCTGCTTTGACTATTGGCAATCCTGAGCCAGCTGTGAAAGACCCGACATGCGTAGAAGACGTCAATTACATCAATGGTAGAAATTATGGGAATTTCTAGCATGGGTATCAAGGATAAAATCCGCCGTATCATCCCAACAATAGGAATCATCCCAATTTTTTCTATTCCAATCCTAACAATGCTTTGCGGCCTCCACCTGATTTCTCTGTTTCTAGTGGTGGAGTCATCAATGAGCCGAAGAAGGGATCGTTTGAAGAGATGATGCAGCAGGTGTTGGTGAAAGTGACTGGTATGAAAACGAATGTGGGGACCAAGATAACTAATATGGAGAATGCCGTTTCAAGCATGGGTGCGCGGATAGGCAATATTGAGAATCTTATAGTGGTGTGATCTTTCATCAGTGCTGGATTAAATTGATAATTGAATTAATGAATTGAATGCATGTGTTTGATTAACGATAGTACATCCATAGGGTCAGAGCTTTTTATTATTTGATTTATTCCCTTGCATGCTTTAGTTACTTTATGTAGTTTTAATTTTAATTCGTTTATCATTGTTTGCTTGCCTGAATATTGTGATAGTCTAAATTGGGATTACTTAAGGTAATTTTTCTTATCAGTCCATGTAGATACGATACTCAACTTACTGTTTATTACTACAATTGCACTATGTCAGTTGTAGTATTTTTGTTGCTAATAAAATAGTGATCAGATATTATTAGTTAAGAAATAAAGGCGTGGCTGTGTTTGTAACATTATAAAAAAAAAGTAGATCACTTACAGGAACCTTTTGTGGCTTCTCTACCACTTCATTCTTGCAACTCCTTGCATTGTGGCCTACTTGGAAGCACTTCCGACATATCATTCTCACACCTAACTTCATCTTCTCAATCTCATATCTATCCGTTTTTCTCTTTTTCTTTGGCCTTCCTGACATAACTCGAACCTCAGGTGGCTTGACTAGCAATCCCACAGCTTTAGGCCACATCTTCTCACCATTTATGGGTTCCATCCCATATTTATATGCTCTCAAATACTTATCAATGCTATAACATTCATGAACCTAAGCATCTGCATCTTCTTTCATGAAATTAATATATAGCTGACAAAGCATGAACACAAGGAATCCCAGTGATATCCCAGAGTCTACAAGTGCATGACTTATCCCCCAATGTCACTATGAATCTATCATCAAAATGTTGGACCTCAAATTTACCACCTAGTCCAGGATGAGCACGACATAATCTAGAGTCGTATTTGGCCTTCTCTAGTTTTTTCTTGATGTTCGGACACAATTTGTCTCCCACTTTCACATTCTTAATAGACTCCAAAATCTTGTATTGTCTCTCTCTCAATGCAACTCGTATGTCTTCTAACATGTTAATAATGTGCTTTCCCCATGCCTTAACAATATAACCATTAAATGTCTCACTCACATTAGTATCCACCATATCACTATTGCAATGAGTAGATACAAATACCTTGCAGAATCTGTGGTCATATGCTGCTTGATTTTCTTGCCTAATTTCTTCAACTACTGCATCAAACTCTCCTCTATAAGTACTTCTAATTGCCCTCCAAAAGATATTCTTTAATGTCGCACCCTTGAATTGCTTCTTCCAGTTGCAATACACATGCCGAGCATAATTTCCATGCTCAGCAAATGGTGCCAACTCCTTTACTGCATTCTGCAACCCCTATACGAATGCATAACACAAATCAAGGACAACAATTCATATAACAGAAAGTGAAGACCTATATAGTGTTATGATGTTACATCCTTTGTGTACACTGTGGTATCAAAAGTTTACACCGAATGGCATATGGTAAGATACTCTAGAAGGAAAAAGAATTATAAACCATCAACAACTAAACATTTCAAACGATAATAAGATGCCAACAACCAAATCTGAAAATTATTCACTATATCACAAATTACAATTCAGAATCAAACCTCTCAACATTTGTGACAAATTAATGAAAATTAATGGGGATAAAGCATAGGCCTTATCCAAAGCACAAAAAACATTAATTAATGATCATTTTGAAATCCAAAACAAACATATAATCCTAAACAACAACAAGTAAACTTAAAATAAGTTCAAAAATTACAAAGTTACATTTTGCTGATCAAAAATAAAAGTAACTCCTAGACCATCCTCCATTCCCAACTCTTCAAGCAATATCTTTAGAAACCATCTCCAACAGCTTTCATTTTCAACTTCTACCACATCCCAAGCAATTGGAAACATTTGATTGTTTCAATCCTTGGCAATTTCACACAAAAGCTGCCCTCCTAGATGTGTCTTCAAGAAATAGCCATCTAACCCAATTATTCTTCTACAACCCTCCATAAACCCCTTTTTTAAAGCACTAAACCCTATATATAATGCCTTAAAGATTGTGTCCTCAGTTAGTAGCTCATATCTTCCCTCTTTATCCACTCTCAACAATTCACTGATGTAAGATCTCAACATTCCATAATGATGAGTTATAGTCCCCCTCAACATGCGAAGTGCCTCATTCTTGGCTCTATACAATCTCCCTTTAGATGGCTGAATTGCATACTTCAAATTAATGTCATTCTGTAGCTCAATCACATTCATTTGAGGCCTGAACCTGAACACGTTCATGTACTCTTTAGCAATCCACTTATAGTTGGCAAGTTTGTTCTTAATTGCGAAAGAACAACTATGTGGCTCAACTATCTTTTTGATTGCAAAAGTGAGGTGTTTTTTCACAATGCTCCCATAACACCTCCATTTACATGGAGCTTGACAAGATGCCTCAATTTGCACTTTGCTACATCTCTTAAAGTGAATAGGATACCCTTTATAGATAGCCCATGTTCTTAGAGCTTCTCTACATTGATATCCGTTGAGGAATCGCATGCCTAACTTCAATTCCATATCTTTATGATCACATTTGGGATCATAAAGAAGCTTAGGCTGCCTCTTCCTAACGCCATCGGTCTCCTCATCAGTGGAGTCAAAGCACACGTCTTCTGCGCTGTCTACATAATCTGAATTCGGCCCCCTCTCACCTTCAAGTCTGCCTTCTTCATCTATTTCATCTATAAGCGTTGGCTCAGCAAACTTAATCCACTCCACATCATCAATAACATCAAGACTCAATCTTCTGTTCACCCTTGTTTCCTTGTACTCATCATTATTTGACCCCAGCTCACTATCACCCAAGCTATCTTCTGTC
Source organism: Salvia miltiorrhiza (assembly GCF_028751815.1). Taxonomy (NCBI): domain Eukaryota; kingdom Viridiplantae; phylum Streptophyta; class Magnoliopsida; order Lamiales; family Lamiaceae; genus Salvia; species Salvia miltiorrhiza. The sequence continues at coordinate 29,039,174 of NC_080387.1, forward strand.
TCATACATAACTTCCTCCTCTAACTCATAATCGGCATCTTCAGAATCACAATCACAGATTCCCTCCACTACAAGTTTCTCTTTCCCCATTTTAGAGTTACCCTCCTCGGTATGTTTCTCTTTCCCCTTATCAGACTTGGTACCCTCCTCAAGAGCTTTCTCATTCGCCTTCACAGGTGCATCTGTGTCATCCTCCTCAAAACACACTTCCTTGTTACCCTCATCGACATAGATCTCTAAGAACTTACATTGAGGTGACAAATATTGCAGCAAAAACATAACATCTTTATCATCAAGAACATGGTGGAAATCATGTGTTTTAGGTACCTTAAATTCCAAAGAAGCCCAACTTTTATACCCTAACTTGAAGACTTCATCCTCTAAGTCTAAGTAACCAAACTTGTCTGGATCAAATCCTAATAAAACAACAACCTCACCCCCAACATAGCAGCTAGAAGATTTTCCTAATTTCATAAACTTACCACCATGATGCATGTATATTCCAAACATGTCACTGCAATGAAAAATTACAAAACTTTAATGAAATCATAAGAAAGAGATCGAACACATAACATACACAAAAGACAATGTAAAAGCTTGCATTGTAGCCATGACAGTCAATAGGAAACAATTGGGCGAATTGGAGAGTATCAGCCGGAAACACAAAAACTGTAAATCAAGAGCCAAATACTAATCATCTCAGCGGACACTACATGTAAATATTAACAAACCACTACATAATTACTCAATAAATCATCTGTAGTAGTGTAACTTTCTTCAAACTACTGTAGCTAAAACCATCACCAATAAACTATGGAAACTAGATTAAGAAAATCTAACTAGCCACGTCTTGAAAAAAGGTGGAATTGTTATAGCTTATAGCTTATATACCTTATCAAGAAAAAGGTGGAATTGTTATAGCTTATAGCTTATATACCTTTATCAATAAAATTAGCTACGACCATCACCAATAAACTGTTATAGCTTATATACCTTATCAAGAAAAAGGTGGAATTGTTTGTGTGCGTAGTTAGGGATGACACAAAAATTGTAAATCAAGAATCAAATACTAATCATCTCACCAGACACTACATAAATCACCACATGTAAATATTAACAAACCACTACATAATTACACGTCTTGAAAAAATCTTCTTCTAAGGCATTTTTGTACTTAATTAGCTACAACATTCAAATCAATTATATAGTCTCGTCTTTTTAAATTTGCAGCTTCTTACTGTGGAACCAAAACTTTGAATTTCTTAGGCATTTTTCACAAGTGTAAGTTCAAAGCTACAGAGTCGATAGTTTTCCAACAAAAGTAAATTTTCAACTCGCTGGATTTCTCTGTTTTACAATGGTGCATTCAGAGAATTGATAACCCCTAATTAAAACTCTAATCAAGGCCCTGCAGCTAACCCCAAAAAAAAAAACCAGCAGAGAAATTGTAAAAAAGACAAATCTGGATTTGCTAGGAATGAAGTGTGAAATTGGAAAATAAACAGAAAAGGGGGATATGGAGCGATGAAGAGAAAATCCTCTCAATAAGACAAGGCGGCGCTTCGGCTGGCGGCGCGACGCGGTGGGTGCCGACGGCCCACAGCACCCCGACGGCGAAATGGGCGGCGGCCGGCGAGATTGGGATGGAGGAGAAGAAGACAACGGATTTTTTCCAATTCAAGTGATATTATGGCTTTTATGTGTGATTTTGTTATTTGAGTAATTTTAAATTAATATATATTCCACATCAATGTTATGTGTAAATTTAAATTCACATTAGCGCCACGTCAACTTTTCGGTCACCGGAGCTAAAAATCGTAGGAAAAATGAACGACTAATTCAATATGTGATAAAAAAAATTGGAATTTTTAGGGAAAAAAAATGGAATTTTTAGGAAAAAATGGAATTCGGGCAAAGTTTGTGATATTTGGTGCAATTAACCCTAATAATAATAATAACGTTAAAATTAAATGTACAACGCTGATGCAGGAATCACTCCTCATTAGATTATTTTTTTTATATTTAATTTCGAGTTTGTATTGTTGTAATTTATATTTTTAGTTTGTCGTAGTTTAAATTTTTATTAGTTTGTTATTTTTTTCATTTTAATTTTTTTTGCAATATTTTAATTTTTTAATATTAGTAAAACTATTATGATTAAAAATAATAATAAAATAATTATATATAATGTTGTGATTGGGTGGTTGGGGCGGTCATCGATAAATCAACAAAATTAGAGGTGGTTTAGTTGGGATGAATATTGGTGATGTGTAAGAGAGAGAAATTAATTAGATATTAAATATGGTTGGATGGTTGGGTAGTTGAGTGATTGTTGATAAACATAGTCTAATAGTAATAATGTCACAATTTTTAGTGACAGATAGAGTATCATTTATTATTAAAAGTGTCATTTGTAATATAAATATGTAGTACTCCATCCGTCAATGAAGATTGTGTGTTTATTACTATTTTCGTCCGTTCATAAAGATTGTATGTTTTCATTTTTTAGACACCCTCTTTATACTTTAAACCTCATTCACACTCAATATTTACAAAATATCCACCATTTACTTTTACATTTTGGTGAGCCCAATACTACTCTTTCACGCTAAAATCATATCTTCTAACTTTTTCATTAAAACCTGTGCTCTCCACTCCACACTCTTTGTGGACGGAGGGTCATTTATTAATGCAAATAGTGTTTTTTACTATATTTTACACTATCCTCCTTAATAATCGTGTCGCAAAGACCTAAGCCAAGTGAGGTGGGACGAAGACACATCAATTATTTGAGTTGAATCCATTGTTGTAAAATTAAGTAAATCCAAAACTAATAGAATTGTATTTCAATACTACACTAATTAAAAGTCTATACTAAAGAGAGACAAACTTACGATCACGACAAAGTCAGAGATAAATACTAATACTCATTATATGATAAAGGAGCTCACAAAAATAAATAATTTAAATGCATGCAATATATATATATATATATATATATATATATATATATATAAAGTAACTTATACATCATATTTCATTCAAGATATAATAATTTTTATATTTGATTCAAAAACTAAAATTTTCCAATTAATAAGCTAGTATGACAGTGAAATCTAAACATGGATATGTTTTTAATTCTTATTTTATTTTAAATTTTAAAATATATAATTATATAAATAAATATTATAAATTGATAATTAAAATAATTAGCGGGCCAAAAAGTTTAAAAATTCAAAGCTTTTTAGCCCCTAAAGTCGGATCAAACCAACAAACCGTCTAAATGGGCTTTTTAGATTCAATTTTTTTTTAATCGAGTCTAACCAATCTTAAATTTGGGCGGTCGATCCATGGGGCCGAGCCAACTTAGGTAGCTCCGTGTCTCAACTCTCAAGTGATTTTAGAAGCATACGAATTTGATTCCACTAAAATAAACAAGGGTTAAGGTGCAAATACACCTCTAATGTACACATCTCTAGAGCGTGTACTCCCTCATACTCGACACTGGATCAATTAAGTTCCCGATGTCTCAATTTCGGTGCAATTAAACTCTTCCCCTAACGTTGTTTAACTATGCTAAGTAATTTATTTTTTATTTTTATTTCGTAAGTGGTGAGACCCACCACAAAATTCGGTGCAATCACTACTAGAAAAACGCTCATAGATAACGGATATTTTCCGTTATCTATGACTCGAAAAACCGTTGTGTATAATACCGTTTTCTATTATACGTATCATACATAACGGTAAAAAACCGTTATGTATAGTCGTATAGATAACGGTATGTGTGCTCATACATAACAGTAAATATCTGTTATCTTTACAAGTGATACATAACGGTTCCTACCGTTATGTATTAGAAACATATATTTGTTTTCCGATCATAGTTAACAGTTTTTTGCACTTTTTATAACGGTTTTAACCGTTATCTTTGATAGAAATACATAACGATTTTTTGCACTTTTATAACTGTAATATTTTTTTTTACCTGTTATTTATCTCGAAAATTAAATTAATAATTTTAAAACAACAAAATGACATTACTATCAATAACATATATTATATAACATCCAAAATATTCATACATTATAATTCTAATATAATGAAAACATCACATATATTGTATTTAGCTATATGTTTAATTAAAAAAACATATTACACATGTGCACAACTTTCTAGACATTTGAAAAGATGTTCTCTGCTTCAATCTTCTCGTTAGTGGTAGTCCTCATAGCTTAGTTTTTGGCTGCATTCTCAATTTAAACACGGTGCATCGAGACTGGCTGGCACTTGCGCTCGTGTAGACGCTCTAAGCTGAATAAACCTGATTTTGTAGCCATTTCAAATAGTCATAACAGGAATCAATGATGAGTAAAATAAAATAACCAACAAATAAGCATGTAAATTAAGTTAAGGAAAATCAAATAAGCCCGGTGATTGAGAACCTAAGAGTTATTCTCCAAGAAAAATTAAGTAAACAACAAAGACATATATTCACTAAAAGGCACAGAAATAAAATAATCTGAATCATAACCTCGCTTTATAATAGGTGAAGCCAAGTTCCAAGCGGCTAATTAAAATGGTTGCAAACCTGAAACCAAGTAAATTTGAATGGGTCATTTATAGCTGAATCAAGTAAACTGGACTAATAAGAGACCGAAACATTCAAAATAAACAGTCGTTAGTAAAATTAGATCCAATCAAGGAAGGAAATCTAAGAGAATCAATATTTCCCACCTTAATTTCTAATCATTTGCTCCACGTTAATAGCATTAACCGTAGTTCTGATTAGTAACAATGAAATTGCATTTTCAAAAGCAATTAGAAATTTAGAATAAAAGCATGATGGTTTAGCAAGAAAAACTACAGAGGGGTCTTCAGTTGTCCCTTTATGAGGCCAAGTTGACCGCTAAACATGTCAATAATTAGCTAAATTAAACATATTATTGGTATAATGATTCTAGCTTTTAGCTGCCCAATCTAAATGTTCTTATCAAGTACATATGTCTGATGACTCTAATCACAAATAGCTACTTATCAAACTCTACCCAAATCAAAACCATCACTTACTAACTCAAGTACGATCAATAGCATTACTTACTAACTCAAAGTACTAGTCTATATATATCATGACAACAGACACCTAGCAATTCAAGAACTATGATTACATCAGCCAATATCTTTGACTTCATAAATTTCCTCAGGAGGTTAAAAGTTATTGGCATCAGAAAGGAACACATAAAATTTTAATTACAAGGAACATCTCAAGGCATTCACAACACAACTCTTCTTCAAACAAGTTCATCAAATGGGACACCATTTCAATCGTGCATTTCCTGTAAAAGTTGATATAGTAATTCTTATTTTGATATAATAATGTTTCAACCCTTTAAGGCACTCACGAATTGCAACATCAAACTTCATACCAGTGAAGTTCATAAATCCACATATGCATGCATAACAGCTCTACAATTGCTACATTACCTGAGTTTTTACTAATGTTGCAGATGCCTCAATCGCTCTCTGTTCTAATTCTCTTTTCCTTTCTCTAGTTGCATATTAAGTTAAGAAGTTCAACATGTAAACAACACTAGAATATTTGAAATATTCTTGAGGAACAGCAACAGAAACAACAACTAGTTACAGACAAACATAATTTAAAATCAACCTGTTATAGATAAAAAGATAGGAAATTCATTAATCATCTTCTTAAACTCAAATAAAGATCTTAAAATTATAATCCTTGCTAGCAAGAAACATCAAAGGTGTAGCTATGAGCAACACCTAAACGTTAGATACATGTCCGAGTTAACAAATTAATTTAGCTCAATCCTTATCCAAGGAAGGAGATAACCTTAATAATTAATTACATTCCAAATAAATCATAGAATCCAGCACTCATTTACTTACAAAAGACAAAGTAACTTTCCCATCCCTTTGGCATAATATATTAATGCATTATTAATGGACTAGATTAGATAAAATACATCAGTTAACTCCACAGACCCAAACTCATGATTCACAGAGGTCCATCTCAAGATCCAATCCGAGCCCACGATTAAACACAAGAAAATTCCCACTATGAAACTCAGATCAAATCTACATACATTTGCCAACAAAATCCCACTAATAAATTATTAAAAAAAATGAAAAGTTGTATGCTGACTCAACTAGACCACCTCTAGATTGACTTGCAATAGGACAAGGACATTCTAGCAGTGCTAAGCTAACCCAATGTCGTCTCTCAAGGAAGATCTTTAAGGGCAATTAATTATGTCACGATAAAGCGGTAAACTAGATATTAAACTAAAACTTATAAAGTAAACTTACGTGAAATTAAACATAACTTGAATTAAAACTAGAGAATTAACTAGGCATGTAAAGAACAAAACTAAAAACGTAAGCATAAAGAAACTATAAAAACCTAGGCAAGAACTTAAACGAACTTAAAGAATTTAAACGCTTCTAACTAAGAATTTAAAGACTCGTAAATTAAAGCTTCTAATCTACTAGGCATAAAACTAAAGTGCATAATTTAAAGGAAAGCTTGAAAACGCATAATTGAAATTGCATAATTAAAATTGCAGAATTTAAAGTGCATAATTTAAAGGAAACAAGTAAAAGCAAATAAATAAACTTGATTAAGAAATACCGTAAACGTCTCGAGAAGCAACTTGTCACGTGATTAAACTCTAAACGGGAACTAACTAAAACTTGAATTGAAAGAACTATAATAAACTAACTAAGAACTATGAAAACAATAAAAACCTAAACTTTGGCTACCTAGGCGGAAACTAAAAATTAGGGCAAAGATTAATCTAACTAAGTCTAACTAAGTGCCGGAGGCAGATGGATTTTTCTTCATTCACGTTCATGCCCCCTTTTATAGACTTCAATCCAATCCTAATCATCATCAAACTCGCCTTGCAAAACTGGACTCTTAAGGAAATAGAATCGTGCATTCAAAGGTAAGTCCAGCTGTATCGTGCTCTGCAAGTAACATCAACTCTGGCGAAGATTGGCTAACTCTGGAAGTTCGGCTCTGGAAAGGTATGACAGAGCTGAAAGTCAGCTCTGGAAAGTTCAAAGCTGAAAGTCAGCTCTGGCAAGTATGGCAGAGCAGGGATTCAGCTCTGGATATGTTGACTCTAGCAAAATATGTTGACTCTGTCGATCTTTAGCTCTGCTCTGTCAAGTTTACTTTGGCGCGTAAGTCAGCTCTGTCGAGTTTAGCTCTGCTTTGACGAGTTTGTTCTACTCTGGAGATTTCAGCTCTGATAGTGAAGTTCAGCTCTGGAGATAGGAGTTCTGGTTTGACGATGTGAGCTCTGCTCTGTCATGCGCCTTTTCAGCTCTGCTCTGACGCGAGCTTTTCAGCTCTGGCGCGGGCTTTTCAGCTCTGGACACCAGATTGCGCCTAAAAACGCCTTTCTAACCCAAAATCTCCAAAATCACACTCTTCCATCTATAAAACCTAAATCTCCTGCAAAGCATAAAACAAACCCATAAACGCACCAATTTCCAGAATATTTAACTTAAAATATGCACATGCAAACCCCCAAAATACGAACAATGAAGCATAAATCATATACCTTTTGGCACGCTTGGGATCAATAGCGCAGAGCTCAGCAAGCTTATCAGGTGGCATAGCCTTCTTAGCTTCGATGTTGTTGTCGTTGAACAAGAAGCTCAAGTTGTCCACCGAATTGATGTGGCGATGGCGAGGCCTCGACCCACCTCCTTTCTCTGCATCGTCGTCAGTGGCAGCAACATTGTCGAAGGCGGAGTCGGCAAGTCCAGATCCAGGTCCGGCGCTGAGCTTCTCTATGTCTATGTAGGTGGAGAAGATATCGTCCTCGGATCCCATCTCCTCGAAACTCCCCGCCGGAGATGACGACGGTGGCACGGCGCTGCTGTTCATCCGACGAAAAGAGAAAGGTGGACCGGTGGCGTCGTTTTTGCCGCTGCTCGCCGGGAATTGGAGGAGAAAGAGAAATGATTAGGGTCTGGAGCGGCGGCGGCCATGGTGTTGCCTTGGTCACCAGAAATCAAGGGAATCGGTGGTTTGGGGATCTAGGGCTTAGGCGGCGGCGGATGTCGGCAGATGGTGGGGGGCGGCGGTTCTGGAGTGGGTCGCGGTGGTGTTGCGTTAGGACGAAGGCGGCTGGGCCGGTGCCGTGGTGGTCAGACAGGTGGTGCGGACAGGTGGTACGGCCGGAAGTGGGAGTTCAGCGGCGATTTGGGTGGAGTGGAATGGGGGGAAACTAAGTTGAGGGTATTTTTGTGTATTAGGTAATTAGGGTTTTGATTTTATATAATATTATTAAATTTAATAATAAATATAAAAAATTAATATATAAGAATATATAACAGTTTTGAGGTGCTCATATATAACGGTTAAAACAACCGTTATAAAAAGATGCTCATAGATAACGGTCGGCTTAACGGTTTTGTAATACCTTTATGTATGCAACTAATAGATAACGCATAAACATAACGAATTAATTCAAACCGTTATCTATTCATATAGACAACACTACATAGATAACGAATTTTTGCCAAACCGTTATCTATTCTTAAAAGTGCGCTCATAGATAACGATTTTTCAAAAAAACCGTTATGTATACACTGTTATGCATGTAAAATTTTGTAGTAGTGAATTAAGCCCTTTTCCCATTGGATTTCAGTGCAATTAAGCCCTTGCACCATTTCTTCTACACCAAGCTCGCCGAAAAATTTCAAGAATTGCAGATATCTCATCTTTTCAAATCTGCCATTCGTAATCTCCTCCACCGCCACGTTGCTTTCAAATCTCATCATCAACAACTCTTCCAATCACTTCCCCAAATTTCTGCAGGCGTCGGCAGAAACTTGGAGAGCGAAGTGATTGGAAGACGAAGGGGGGCGATCGTGGTGTTCATGCGGGGGTTGGCGTTGCAGCTAGCACAGAAGGGATACGGGTGAACGGGGTGGCGCAGGGGCCGATTTGGTTTGGACTCCTCTGATTCTGGCGTTGTTCACGAAGGAGGAGAACATCAGCTTCGGGCAGTAGACACCGATGCTGAAGGCGGGACAACCTTGTAAGTGATTCGAAGAGTTGTTCCTGAGTGAGATTTGAAAGCAACGTGGCAGTGGGGGAGATTACGAGTGGCATATTTGAAAGGATGAGATATCTGCAATTTTTGAAAATTTTCGACGAGCTTGGCGAACAAGAAAGGATGGAAGGACTTAATTGCACTGAAATCCAAGGGAGAAGATCTTAATTGCACTGAATTAGGTGGTGGGTTCCACCACTTATAAAATAAAATAAAAATAAATAAATTACTTAACGAAGTTAAACGATATTTGGGAGAAAATTTAATTATACTGAAATTGGGATATCAGAAATTTAATTGATCAGATATAAAATATGAAAGGTATACGATGTAAGAGCACTCCCAGCAAATCACCTAAATGCATCACTAACTCTAAATTTAGGTTAAAACAATTGAAAATGAGATAAAAAAAATGCATCCATCAAATCCCCTAAATTGGATAGGGCCCACAAAATTTTTTACATCTACTTAAATTCAATCTTAAATTTACACCCACCCTAAATTTATTTTAAGCTTATAATTAGTAGGGCCCACACATAATTATTATTTTTATGTAGAATATAGGAGATTTGGTGTATGTATTTATAAAATTGAGATCCTAAAATTAAATAGGGAGTTTTAAAGATGAATATGGAAGCATAATTTTGAGATTTCTGCTGGAAGTGCTCTAATAGTGTTGTGTATATTAGGGGTGCGATTTGGAGTTTAACCCAATTAACAATATAACGAGTTGCGAGGAGAATAGGGTGGGAGAATCGCAAGTTTGCAACTGTAAAAGAGGTCTTTCAGGCTAATATTGACCAAACAAGTCTTGCTTTTGATTGCTTCAAAAAAAAAAAAAGTCTTGCTTTTGATATATACCTTCATCTCTCCGCCGCGCCTTCGCCGCCGTCAACTAACCCTAGTTTCTACACCAGCATTTGCAGATCTGCACGCTCTCCAAACTCAACGGCCCCATTTTTTTATTCCCTCCGATTCCAAACCCTAAATCCAGAGCTTTTTTCCACCAATGCGAGAACTCACCGATTGAAAATAGAAACATCCGATTATATAATCGATAAGCATGGAGTTTTGGCATCAGCGGACAATGATCTCGAAGGCCCTATCGACGGCGTTATTCCACAGTCAGCCGCGCTCGGAATCCCCCAATCCTTCCCCTTCATCAACTCAGTGGTTCGTAAAAGTGGTCTTCACACTCTGCGCTCGTCACCCCCAGTCGCTTGCTATTCTTAATTCTGATTATTTTCGAAATAATTTGGATCCTTTCGTTGCATATGGTGTGATTTATCTATTGAACAGTAAATTGGATGAGCCTAATTTGGCCTGTAGTTTCTTTAGCTACTCACGGCTGAATTTGAATGTTATGCACACCGAATCAACTTTCGATTTGCTGCTGAGGTCACTGTGTCGAGCAAACCTTGTAGATTTTGCTAAAACAGTCTATGATTACATGAGAGCTGACCGGATTGTCCCGGACAAATCTCTGTTAGATTACCTAGTTACATCGTTTTCGCATGCTGGGAAGTTTGGGGTTGCTGAAGACATTTTAATTGCGAGAGCTGAGCTGTGTAATCACAGAGATGAAACAGTTAATCCCTTTGTGTATAACAAATTTTTGAGCTTATTAATCAGCAGAAATCAGGTGGACAAGGCAGTTTTATTCTTTACAAGTCGTATGTTGAAGTTACGAGGCTTCCGCCCTGATAATTTTACGCTTAACATAGTAATGCGGGGTATGTGTTTGACAGGTAAGGTCGATAAGGCTTTCGAGCTATTCGATGTCATGAGGAGTCTTGGTTGCCATCCTGATCTTGTTACCTATAATACTCTTATTAATGGGTTGTGTAGAGTTGGCAATGCAGATAGAGCACAGGAATTGCTGAGAGAAATCCAATGTCGGTGTGAGTTCTCTCCGGATGTTGTGAGTTACACCTCTGTCATTTCTGGATATTGCAAATCAGGTAAGATGGAGGATGCTGCTACACTTTTTCATGAGATGATTGATCGTGGGATTAGACCGAACTTGTTTAGTTTCAATGTTGTTATTGATGGTTTTGGAAAAAAGGGTGACATAGCTTCAGCATTGAAGATTTATGAACGGATGGTCAGCAGTCATGTCCGTCCTGATGTTGTGACCCTCACCTCTCTCATTGAGGGTCATTCTCGGGTTGGAGACATGGACCAATGCATGAAGCTTTTGGATGAAATGAATAAGAGGAATGTGTCTCCTAATGCATATGCATTTTCCATCATTATTAATGGCCTGTGCAAGGGGAATAGATTGAATGAAGCTTGTAGTTTGTTAAGGCAGCTGAATGGGAGGAAAGATATTGTACCCCAACCATTTATTTACAACCCTGTGATTGATGTGCTTTGCAAAGCCGGAAAAATAGACGAGGCAAATGCAATTGTCTTGGAAATGGAGGCGAAGGGGTGCACCCATGATAAAATGACCTATACCATACTGATTCTGGGGCATTGTATGAAAGGGAGGCCGTCTGAAGCTATAAAACTTTATAAGAAGATGTTGTCAACGGGTTGTGCACCAGATAGTATCACTATAAATTCTTTGGTGAGTTGCCTTAGAAAAGCTGGGATGAGACATGAAGCCAATGAGATAGAGAAAAATGCATTAAACAATGTGCAGACGTGTTCATTGTCATCTGAGAGAACTACAGAGTTTAGAATCAACTTCAAAATTCCCGCGGCTGCTTAATTTAAAGTTTTCTTGGCTGGTACTTTGTCTTGGCATAGCACTCACATGAGGATCCTCCGCAAATCCCTTTCTCTGCTGATGGACCAGAAAAGGTAACGAGATTTATTGCTCTCTTTAAATATTCATGTTTGTCTAGCTTATGTTGTATCATTCACAATGGTCTATACTGGTCACTGGTGCTTTCAACATCTTTTGTGACTGATGATTGTCCAACAATGGTAAAGTTGCCTGAATAGAATGTGTGCATTCGAATAAGAACGGGAAACTATACCCGGAGTCACTCTAATTAGGGGGAAGCGCCATGTACTTTTGATGTATGATGTCAAAACACAATGTTTTATGTTTTGAATCATCAAGTTTGGGATAAACTCATACTAATAATTAAATTGGGAAGCCTTTTTCTTCCATGACATTGGGTAGTCTGTATTGTTTAGGATAGGAATGAAGCTATAACTCAGAGGGATTTTGCACGATCATGTATATTGTTACCACTGCCAACAAATACTGATTTTTCTTGCCATTGTTGCCAGTAGTTTGTTGACGTGCTGCGAAGAGAAAGAGTCCCATTATCAGACTGGCTAGGGTTTGGTGTACTAGATCCTCGAGAAATTACTCTAGATGAATCGGGGAATTCAAGGAGGCGAAGTGAATGACGCCATTGAGCCTGCCAAGAGCAACCAAGTTAGGACCATCTCTCAATTGCTACAACAAGATTGAGCATCTCCCTCGTAAACGGGCAGACTTTTGGGGGTAGAAATTTTGAGGCTCTTGCAAATACATAGGCCGTGTAAATGTCTATGTTATTTTTTTTCAACATGACAGTTTAATTGTAGGCGTCTCTTGATTTGCGTTTGGCTTGCAGTTGTATGTGCCACCACTTTCTTCGTTTTCTCCTCAACCGGATTTCTCAACCGCGGAGCTTAGCTACGCTTTTTGTTGATAAATTATACCCGCATATATGAGCTTCTTAATATTGGTGCACTGTACTAAAACTAATTAAATAGATCGAGCTCTGCTTAATCTCATGTACAAAAGTTAATCTAGATAGGACGAGTTTGGTTTGAGTGATAGAGTATATTAATAAAATAATTTAATTTAAGGGTGAAAGACATAACTAACCAAAAGCATATAGTTTGAGACTTATATAGCCATCACTTTTAAACTATGGCTTTAGGGGTTAAAATGCTATTAAAATTTAAAAGACAAAGCTACCCTTACTAATTAGTCAATAAAAATAAAGTAAAATTGAAATAGCATTTGACTTAAAAAAATTAAATTATTTTTCCTCTCTTTTTAAATAGAATCGAGAAATTTTAAATAGAATCGAGAAATACATTTACAATATTAATTATCTTAGATAATAATTAATGAAGAAGATAAAACAAAGGTATTAATTCATCAAATGAATAAATAAAATATTAGAGTTAAAATAACTCTACCAATAATATTATCAAAAGAAATATACTCCCTCCGTCCATGAAAGAACTTCCTAGGAGGGAGTGGCACGGATTTTAAGAAAAAATATTGTTTAGTGTATTGAGAGTGGATAAAAGGTAGTTGAGTGTATTGGGAGTGGTGAAAAAGTGTTATAATTAATATTGAGAGTTGTGAAAAGTGAAAAGTAAGAGGATTATAAGTGGTGGGGTATAGTCCATAAATAGGTAGGAAGTTCTTTTGTGAACGTCCTAAAAAAGAAAGATAGAAAGTTCTTTCGTGGACGGAGGGAGTATTAGTTAATTTTTTTAATAAATTTTTGAGTCCGACTAGCCCGATGGGCTAGATCAAAAATCGAACGTTTAGGATTAGTTGAAAATTTCTAATCCGAATTTTTTTTAATCCAGTTAACCCATACACGAATAACTCGACAACTTGATAGGATTAGCTCGAAATTTGATGGATTAGCGTGGTTGACATCCCTAAAAGCAGGTCTGACTTCAGAAGAGAAGGTAATGTTACTCTGTACACGCAAGTTAATTATCTGAGCATGCTATTTCCTTCTAAGATTTAGAGGTGTGGTGGTGATTTTTATTTGAAAAGGAGATTTTGTCACAAATGATTAATTGATAATTTGGTAGTTCTGTTCATATGGTTTTCATAATTTTGAGTTGGAGGTTATACAATTTTTTTATAGAATTTATATCTTCATAAACCTATTTCTTTATCAAATTATGATAAGGGCTATGGATATTTTCTTATTATGATTAAAAATTATATGTATTGATTCTTTTAAATTTATTTAAATAAACTTGTAGACGTATTACAAATTCAATTTAGTTTGAGGGATATGAAGTATAAAGTAAAATAATAACTTATTAATTATTTTAGATAAGAGTTATAAAAAGTAAAGTGGGGGCTGTAAAATAATAAATTGTTAATTATTATTATTAATTATTAATCATTTTTTGTAATAAAAACCGACTAACTCTATATATTAGCCCAAACAAAGAACGTAAAAAAAAATCATGATATGCGGCCCACTATTATCGACAATCTTCGGCCCATTAGCCCAAAAATAAGGTAGCAGTTTCTCATACCGGTGGCACCACCGCACCACAGTGAGAGAGGGGAAGAGGAAAAGAGCTCCACCAACTGCTGCAGCGGCGCCGCCATCAATGGATTTCTCAGCTCTGAATGAAGCACTCGCGTTCAAGTCCTACGACAAGGTCGCAGACATATGCGATACTCTCATGCTCCAGGTAATGTACGCGCATTCCCTATTATACCCTGCAAACCCTAACTTTCTCTCACTACTCTCTTTCATCTTTTACTTATCACAGGCTGCATCTGAGGGCGTCTCTTTTCAGGAAGATTGGCCCTACGCCATTCATCTAATCGGTCACATCTATATCAATGACATGTAATTTTCGTCGCATGGATAAAAATTTAAGCATTCACGGAAAAAAATTGTTACAATTGTAGTGCTTTTATTTGATTATGTTATTTTGGTTGCTCTAGCATGCTTGCGATGGTGTTGTTTGTGATGGTGCTGTTTGGATTGTTATAGTAATAGCGCAAGGTTTTTGTGGAAGAAGATACCGTTACCAGTGAAAGAGAGCCAGCCAGAGGTATCGGCTGCGTGGAAAATTGGGCAGAGGCTGTGGATCAAGGATTACCCTAGTGTTCATGAAGCCATTCGTGAGTTTATTTGGAGTCCACAGTGTCAGGGAATTATGGCAGCTTTCTCCGGTGAGTCTGTAACTCCTTTTGTATTAAAGTATTGTTTGTGCTCTTGGCAACTTATTGGAGACTCCATTGGTTCACCTCGATTCATTGAGTAGTCTTCAAAACGTAGCCTAAGTCAGTGCAGCTTTGCATCTAACAGCAATTGTGTGCACCATGAAATGCTGCATCGAAGCATGTAGCTGTAACGAGGAAAATTCTATCAATTCTAACTTCTTGGTCTGTCATAATAACTATGTTTCTATGTTTTCTTATGCCATTGATTGATCTACATTAGAAATATATGCTTTATTACTCAATTGAGATACATCTTGGTCTTGTAAAGATTTCAACTATATTACCTACCTTCAGTTATTGGCATTGGCGGTTGTGGTGCATAATCGTGACTTGTTCATGGTTCATTTTTTTTGCTTACTCATATAACTTATAGTCCTTATCTGCTTAAGAATAGGACTTCCTCATGTCTTTTAAATGATTCTTGTAGCACTTATAGAAGATTGGCCCGGACCTTATATGTGAATTTGTTTATGTTGGGATGTCTTCGTCTAGCTTTACTGGATGTTTTCTTCAACTTATATACTTTTTGGTCTCCTTTTGTGTGGGAAAATGGTAAGTTGAGTTATCTCTTAAACTTTTAAAAGGAAATAGGTTCTTAATCTTGCATCAAGAGTCAAGATCTTTGTTACACTCTCGCTCCTTGTTGATTCCTGTACTAGTGTAGATGAGGTTTTAGAGGACACTTGGCACTTTTCTGTATGGTTTTTATAGTTTCGCTGCTTGTTAATTCTTGTACTTATGATCAAACAGAGACTTTAATCTTGCATTAAGAGTCAAGATCTTTGTTACATTCTTGCTTCTTGTTGATTCTTGTACTAGTGTAGAGGAGGTTTTAGAGGACGCTTGGCACTTTGTTGTATGGTTTTGCTGCTGCATCGACGAAGATTGCAGGAACATGCTTTTTGTTAATGTTTATGTTGAACTTATTGCAGAGCTGTACACCAAAAGGATGTTTGAACTGCTGCAATCTGCTTATTCAACAATAAGTATTCAAGATACTGCGCTGTTCCTTGGAATGAACGAGGAGGATGCAACAAATTGTAAGCCCCATTCCTCGCTTAGCATGTTAAGACGATCATTTATCTAACTGGCTGTTCACGTAGTGCTGTTTTGCATTTGTTGGTTAGATGAACTTCCATTTAAAAATGAAAATGGTCTGATATATTTCTGTGAGCAGTGACTTTACATTGAGTTGGACTTGGACCTGGCACGCAGCTTTCAACACCCTCCTGCCTTTTTTCTACTTGATAATCCTTTTCTAGAAGTTTAGGGATTGTTGAAATAGGATAAAGAAAAATTGGTGATGTTGAGTTCTGTTAATAGTGGGTGACTGCTCTCTCTGCAGACATAGTGCAACACGGCTGGATTGTGGATCCTGCGTCCCGCATGCTCACCGTGAAGAAGCAGGCCGTTGCGACTGAACAGAAACTGGACCAAAGCAAATTACAACGGCTTACTGAATATGTTTTTCACCTTGAGCACTGATACACCAAGTCAGATGCATCACTGCATCAGATGGCACTTGATTTGCTGTGCAGGGCTTGAGCTGCTCATATGTGTCTTCCTTTAATTGGCATGGATGTTTTAGAACCTCTTCCATGGACCAAAGTCGATCTTCTGTCATTAGTTATCGGATAAAAATATTCACTTGTATGTGATATCAGAATATATATAGTAGATATCAAAGCCGGATTTCAGACTGGTCTCAAGTGATTGTGCATACCAAGTTTGATGTTAATTGGTAAATGTCTTATTACATATTCACATATATAAAAGTAGAGTGGTTGACAAAGTCACATACTGTATTTGTGAATGGTGTCAATCTTGTCTGCAATGCTGTCATTAAAAAGGAGCTGGTCTCATGTGAGACGGGCTGTACCATACGGACTGGGTTAACATGCACCCGCCACTGCAGCCCCACATTATCTTGTTCTATTAGGAGGTGGGGTGTGATGGAATGAAATGGAGGAGGAATGTAATGAATAGATAGATATGATGGAATGTAATGAGGGATGAATGAAATGAAGAGGGAAAAAGAATGGCAATCATTAGGTGATTTTTATGTTTGGTATCCATAAGGAATACAAAATAGAATTGTGATTCTTTGTTTGTTAGTATTCTTATGATTGGTAGCTAGAAATAAAGTGTAAGAATGGAATGAAATTATTTTATTTTACTAAATTACTCTTTACATCACTTTAAAAGTGTAAAAGTCATAAATATAATTGAGTAGATAAATAGTACTCCGTTCGTTCCAATTCAATAGGCCACAAGATTTAAGCACAGATATTAAGAAATGAATAATTTATAATAAAATTAGAGAGAGAAAATAACTTTTGTTGATGATATATTTGTCCAAAAAGTAGGAGAGAGAAATAAGAAAAAAATAATTATGTGTGAAATACAATGACATTTGGTGTAAATAATGAGTTATGTGAGGATATTTGTTATGTATTGACTTTCCATTTTAAGAAGTGGCCTATTGAATTGAGACGTTCGAATAGGAAATATGACCTATTGAATTGGGACGAATGGAGTATTTTATTGACGCATTTCATAAAAAACATTTGCAAAAATTTAAATTAAAATGGTAATTTTGTGAATGTAATATATAGTTATAGGCGATATATATTTTTTCTTAAAATTAAAAGAATTCATTGTTAATTCGAAAATATCGTCGTTTTGAAAAATAATAAAGCATCATTGTTAGATCGATTTCTGGATTTCTACCTCAAGAAAACGAAGAACCCTAGTGTTCTAAGGATGAACCCTAATTTGTACCGTACAATCTGAATGTCTAACTTAATGGACGAATTACACCATAAATAACGACGCTTTACTTTAAACTAAACGACGTCGCAGACCTCAGAGGACGGCGTTGCCATGTTGACATCTCCGGGTGCCATGTAAAAAAGTATCACTTCTACTTTTAAACATAACTCCACAATCAATTCGATCGTAACCGTTTATTTCCACTCAACACATTATTTATCAACCTAATAGAAAACTTGTGTCATCCCATATGTGATACTCTCTTATAGGACGAGAAGAGTATTTTTTATAAAAGTAAATAATATTTTGTATAAAAATAAATGACACTCCTCCATCAGCGAAATTTTTTTCTAGAAGGATGTGACACGAGTTTTAAGAAAAAATGTTGTTGAGTGTATTGTGAATGATAAAAATGTGTTTTAATTAGTATTGAGAATAATGAAAAGGGCAAAAGTAAGGGTAAATAATATATTTATAAATGGTGGTGGGATATAATTTAAAAATAGGTAGAAAGTGATGTCTAAAAAAATTAGGAATTTTTTTTTATTGACGAATAAGGTATGTTACAAATAACATAATTAAAACAAAAGAAATGCTATTGTCATATGAACCGAAACAGATCAAGACAAAAGAAAAGAAAATAAGATGGTACAAGCGTGGATGGATGTTGGGAAATGAAAGATATATCCAACCCTTATTTTTTGATGATACCAAAATTGTTAGAAGGCACATTCTAGCTAGAGGTTATCTTTTTGGACTTAAATGTTTTAGTCCCTCTAGTTAGGCTGAAGGCTGAACGTCTTGAAGACTGAAGATGTCAACTCAACTGAAGAGCTGTTCGACTGAAAGTTTCCTACAAGTTCTAAACGCATCAAGTTGCAGATTCAACTGAAGTCCTGACTGAAGGAAATTACACTAGAAACGCCTGAAGAATCCACGAGTCATATATAACAAGCACTTCAACTGAAGACAAGTTCAGTTAAACTAAAGACTATGACGGACTGAAGAAAGAAAGGTTGTCTTACTAACTCCAGCCACGTGGATAGCTTTCAAGACACGCCGCATTTAATGCCCAAGTCAGAGCATTGACTTTAAAAGGACAAAATTTCCTCTTTCATGTAATATTATGCAACATCAATTCTGAAGGACAAAAAGACCTTATCTCCATTCATCAAAGCAGAATGAAGACAAAGAACCTGAGCAGATCTGGACCACATCTCCCAACGACAGAATTTGAAGAAGGGATCTCCACCAACGGATCTATTCTTCAGATATGCCTATAAATAGCTCAGGAAATCACCCTAATAGTGGGGGAGAGGAGAGAGAGAAAATCCGATTCAATCATCAATACTGAAGGTACATCGAAAGATCCACTTGAGCTTAATCTCCATAAGCATTGAATCGAAGAAGAGAGCAATTAGAGACTACACAATCAGTGCAACTGATTACATAAACTCTCTTAGAATATCTAGGCAATTAATCAAGATATATCATTTGCCTAGTTTCTAATTATTGAGAGCTTGTTCTCATTAATCCTAGTTGGTATTTTACTTTACCCTTTTCTAAAGAGTGAGAAGAGTGATTGTAATCGAGTTTGAGACAGAGACCGAACTCAGTGATTGTTTAGTACCAGTAAACTAAACAGTTAGGTTACTTAGCACCCGCAAGCTAAGTGAGAGAAATCTAACTTAGTGTGTTAGTTGCTGAAAGGTGAAGCCTTATCAGCATTGGGTTTGCTATGTACCTGTAAGCATTAGCAGTTAGGTTCGCTATGCATCTGTATGCACTAGCCCAAAGTGATTGTCGGACTGATCATCTGACCGTGGATGTAGGAACCAGTTTTCGAACCACGTAAAAATTCCTTATGTTCTTTATTCACTTTATATTTTCTTTATCTGCGCGCAATTCATTTTCAACTGAACTGACTAACTGGAAAGCGAAACTAAAGATTTCTCTAAGTGTCAAAATCTTTCATAAGGCTATTCGAACTAAGTTTAAATTTCCGATGCTTGAGTTATCAATCTAACTGACAAATCATCTGATAGTCAGTAAGATTTGTAACTCTACTCTGTTTTATAAATTCACTGAAACCTTATTTGGACTGAAGTTCATTATCTTGTACAATTAACTGAAGTCATCTAGTGAGCCATTACTCAGTATCAGTCACTTCCCTTTTGTCAACTGAAGCGCTCGTTAATTCAACAGTCAATTCTGTTTCAGTTAGCACCAAAGATGTTTTCGCAAAAATAATCTACAAGTCTATTCTTCTCCTCCCAACACCTGTTTAGTAAACCCTCTGAGACCCAACAATGGACCCAAATCGCACGGTATATCCGTCTTGACATACGGATTTGCCATTAAAAAGTGGGATCGAGTCAAGATGACTAACGTGTGATGAACGTGAATTACATGTAACCAAAAACTTCACTGTTCCATACTATAAACGTGGAAACAAAGACTATTGATAAATGTGCTCATCATTTCTTATAAACAATCATTTGATTGATCAAGTAACAACTTTTACGCCTAACCCATACTCCAAAAAATAAAAAATATAAACGGAATAAAAGAAAGCAAAATCCAACATAATGACAAAATTGGAGGGAGTTCCAGTCTACCAATTTGATTACACTTTTGAATGACTGAAAAAAAAATGCTACCATCTAAAGTTGTATAAATTTGATTTTTTTTATATTAAGAAAATCAATTACTACCAAAGTGTTCATGGGGTAAATCTCGTTCCTGACTTCCTGAAAGCCCGACTCTAATTTTAGAGCTCGATTCGAGCCTTGCGAGTGTGCCAACATGGGGGTGGCTCTGGTGGCAGGGCTTGAGGTGGCAGCTAGAGCTGCGCTAGAGGTACTTAAATCAAAATACTACTTCCTCCGTTCTTCAAATATCTTCCTAAAAAAGGGTGACACGGGCTTTAATAAAAATTAATGGGTAAACATCACTTTATATTCCAACGTATTAGCGTTTTAACGAATATGTCTCATCGTTTGGATAAGTACAAAAAAGTATCGAACATATGAAAATTTCATTATTTTTGTCCCGTAAAAATTTTTCATTGACGGAATAGTGACGTGGAGAGACGGAACAGTAACATGACTTTTATGGCCCAAAATTTTAAAATAATAACAATAATAATAAAATTAGGGTAAATATCACTTTATATCCCAACGTATTAGCGTTTTAACGAATATGTCTCATCGTTTGGATAAATGCAAAAAAGTATCCAACGTATGAAAATTTATGGATTTTAAGTTAAGGACTTGAATCATCAAATTTTGGTCATTTAACATGGAATAATTCTAAAACATGGATAAGTGAACATTACAATTCAAATTTATAAGTTAAAAACAACTGCAATCCAATTACTCATAATTTCACCATAGTATAGGGCCCCTATGAGGCATGATTTATGATGCATATTATGGTGAATTCATGAGTAATTGGATTGCAGTTGTTTTTAACTTATAAATTTGAATTGTAAATTTCACTTATCCATGTTTTAGAATCATTCCATGTTAAATAACCAAAATTTGGTGATTCAAGTCCTTAACTTAAAATTCATAAATTTTCATACGTTGGGTACTTTTTTGCACTTATCCAAACAATGAGACATATTCGTTAAAACGTTAATACGTTGGGATATAAAGTGATATTTACCCTAATTTTATTTATTTTTTTAAAAAAAATTCGGGCCATAAAATCCATGTCACTATTCCGTCTATCCACGTCACTCATCCGTCGTCGAAAAAAATTTACGGGACAAAAATGATAAAATTTTCATACGTTGGGTACTTTTTTGCACTTATTCAAACGATGAGACATATTCGCCGAACCGCTAATACGTTGGGATATAAAGTGATATTTACCCAAAATTAATTATGTATTAGATAAGTGGAAAATGAGTCCCACAAAAAATAAAGATTGTAAGAATAATAGTGAGCGCAATTATTTTCAAAAATAGATTAGAAAGATGTTTTGGGGACGGACCTAAATAGAAAGAGAGGAAGATGTTCGAGAGATAGAGAAAGTATTATTTATCTCATTCAAAGTTTTCGATGGTGGAATGTATAGTACAAAACATTATTCAAAATGTGAGACGACAATGAAAATACGAAGAACATTCTAGACAAACAAAATTCATTCTGTATACATCAACCACCAAAAATTGATACTATTAATACGTACAGAACTTTCTAGAACCATCCTTTTTTTTCTCTTTTTTTTTCTTTTCTTTTGAAATAGTACAGTTATATATATATATATATATATATATATATATATATATATATATATATATAGGACATATAATAGGGGCGCACTCCAATGAGACCCCCTATTTTTCGTGTAACACTGAGGACAATGAATAAGACATATAATACTAATGAACAAGATGTATATACTGACGAAAAATAAAATTTTAAAAATTGGTAATGAACAAGACATATATACTGATGAATAAGGCAGTATATACTGTTGAACAATGCAGTATATACTGATGAATAACAAAATTTAAAATATTCTGCTCCCTCCAGGATTCGAACCCTGCAAAAAAAAATTCTCCCTCCAGATACAATATCAACAATAGGATTGATAAAATAAACGCATCAGATTGTGCCCTAGATCTCATTAAAATTAGGGGGTCTCATTGGAGCGGCCCCCTATATATATATATATAGATTTCATCTTTACGAAAGCACCAGTAATTTTTTTTTAAAACAAGTTGCATCCACATTGATATATATGTATGTCTATATGTAGGTTAGGGGTGATCAGAAATCGATCTGGCCGAAAAAACTGACTCGATCGGTTTTCGATTGATTTTTTTATAGTGGTCGGTCAGTTCGGCCCATTTTTTATAAAAATTTTAATTTTATCGATCGGTTCGGTTTTTTCGAATTTGGTCGGTCGAAAACCGAACCGATCGATTATATTTAATATTATTAAAAAAATTCCCCTAACCCTGACCCTAAACTAATGTCTCTATTCTGCCTTCAACAATACTCAACAGCGTCGCTCCCCTCATTCCAGATTTTCATTTTCTGTAACTCCTCCCCTCATTCTCTTAGTGTGTCTAGGCAAATATTTCTACCATCCTTAGCCTAGAAATCGATTACTTGAGAGCCTGTTCTCAGTAATCCTTGTTGGAGATTCGAACCCTTTTATAAATAGTGAAAAGAGAGTTTGAGAGAGAGAGTTCGAGACGGTTGTCCGAATCATAAAGTACTTAGTCCCCGCAAGCTAAATAGTGTGTTGTCTTAGCATCTGCGAGTTAAGAAAGAGAATTCCAACCAGTGTATTGGCACTTAAACGAGTGTTTCAGTAGCAAAGTTTGATGTGCACCGCACCCGTAAGCACGAGTCGAATCGATTGTCACTGTGATCAACTGACCGTGGACGTAGGAAAGTGTTTTCCAAACCATGTAAAAATTCTCTGTGTTCTTTACTTTTCAGTATTTTCTTTTCTATTAATTACTTGTGCACAAACATTGCTATTAATCTTCTAGAAATTGGTGTGTTTTATGGTGTATTTTATGCTTTGCAGGAGATTTAGGCTTTCGAGATGGAAGAATGCAGTTTTGGAGAATTTTGGATGAATTTGGCGTTTTCTAGGTGTTCTGGTCTCCAGAGCAGAGGAACCGACATCTCCAGAGCAGAGAAATCACCATTCCTCTGGCGTCAGAGAAATCAAAGACCAGAGCAGCGAAGTCAACTCACCAGAGCAGAGAAACCAATCGCCAGAGGAACCGACATCTCCAGAGAAGAGAAGCGCCAGCGTCAGAAAAGCGAAGTTCCAGTGCAGCGAAATCAAGAAGCCAGAGCAGAGGAATCACCCATTCCTCTGCAGAGAAGCGCCAGTATCAGAGAAGTAAAGTCCAGCGCTCAATAGTCAGGGAAGTGAAAAGTCAGAGAAATCACCATTTCTCTAGCGAAGACAGAGCAGAGAAATCACCATTTCGCTGGCGACCCATTTCTCCGGCGAGGTCAGAGAAATCATCCGTTCCTCTGGCGAGAGCTGCGAATTCGGCAAGAGTAGGAGTATTTTCCAGAGCACGCATCCAGCTGGAGAGTTGCCTTATTTTACACGATTCTATTACCATTAGAATTCTACTTTGCATGGCAACTTCCATGGTGATCGAAGGAAATCTGAAAACTATAAATAGGTCATCTTTTGACCTATTCAAGGAGGCCCGAACCCGAACATTCATATTTCAGTTTTATAACTTTAGAATATTTTAGCTTTTTAGTTTTCATGGCTTGGATCAAGATTGAAGATTCAAGCCGCTACATTCGTTCTTATTCAGTTTTTATACAATTTAGTTTTTATAATTGCTTTCTTCTTAATTATGTTTATGTTTTATTTTAGCATGTCTGGCTAGTTTCCTTTCGCTGATTCTAGGGTTTGTAAATAGTTGATTGAATTTATGTGATTTATTTGTTAATACCTTTGTGCCTTCCAGTTTATGATTCATAATTCCTGGTGCTTAATTTCTTGTGAATTATCTGATCAATAGTTTGCATGTTTAGCTATTCGGTTTGAGACCTAGCGGAGATAACTGTTTAGCGAATTCAGGAATGTATGATATGATTTTAACCTTGAGACCTAGCGGAGATAGGTGGATCATAGGGAGCTATTCTTAGGAGCTATTGGGAGTTAGTAGATTTTCTTGAGACCTAACGGAGATAGAGAATTTACTAATCTACGATCTATGCTGCTCTAGCGAGAGTAATTGATTAATTAAGTGATCTCTCATCATAACTGGATTAAACTGGTACATAGGATTAATAGATTGATTGCGTAGATTTAGTTAATAAATTTACTACTCTAGGATCAGTTGTCTTTCATATTTGAATTCGTCTACGTGCTTTTATTTATTGCTATTTGCGTTTTAGTTCAAGTAAATCAATCTCTACTTTCGTTCGCCTGTTTACTGTTATAGTTTGTTTAGGAGATAGCTAGAGTGATTTCGTTGTGTCAGTCCCTGTGGATACGATACTTGGTTACCAATTTGTGCTACAATTGCACCGTGTTAGTTGCGGTATTTTGTTGCTAAGAAATTAGTGATCAATTTTTTGGCGCCGTTGCCGGGGACTGATTAGAAGTTTCTTTAATATTTCCGATAGGACTTAGTAGTACTTCAGGCGTTTACTGTTTCTTTTTATTTTTATTTTTTTAATTCTCGTTTTTTTTCAGGCACTGCATACGATGGCTACTAATGAACAGATTCGTGCTCTACAGGAGCAGCTGCAACAGCTGTTGGACGCTCTAGCTGCTAAAGAGGCTCAGAAACAACCAGCCATCAATGAAGCGTTCATTCCGCAGTATGTGTACCAGGAGCCCCCACGAGTGAACGTAAACAACTTTGAGCTGAAAACGGGTTTGATCACGATGGTCCAACATAGCCAATATGGTGGACAAGCGATCGAAGACCCTAATGCGCACCTGGCGCATTTCTTGGAGCTGTGTAGCACGGTGAAGATGAATGGTGTCCCCGACGACATTATCCGTCTTCGTCTTTTTCCCTTCTCACTGCGGGATAAGGCGAAGTCGTGGTATCATACGCTGCAGCTGGGAGAGAATATCGTGTGGGAGGATTTGGCTCATGCATTCCTACACAAGTTTCATCCGCCTGGCCTTACGTTGAAACTGAAGATGGACATTGTGCAGTTCCAGCAGTTTGAGGGAGAAAAGCTGGCAGATACATGGGAGAGGTATCAAGAGAAGTTGAGAAAGTGTCCGAGCCACGGATTTGATGAAGGCACGCTCATTATCATGTTCTACAATGCTGGTGGAGAGCGTACAAGAATGCATTTGGACACAGCTGCAGGAGGTTCGCTGCTTCAGAAAGGCAGTTCAGAGGCTTGGAACATCATAGAGAGTATGGCTGCTACGAGTTTTCAATGGCCATCCGAGAGAGTACAATTGAAAAAGGTGGCAGCTGCGTCCAGTTCTGATCCTATGGCAGCAATGGTTACTCAACAGGCAGCGATGGCTACACAGCTGGCAGAGCTGACTACTAAGATCAATGAATTGAATGTTAAATATCCTAAGCAAGCTGTGAAAGACCCATCTGGCGTGGAAAACGTCAATTATATCAATGACAGAAATTATGGGAACTTTCAGCAAGGACAACCAGGAGTATATAGCAGAGGTCAGCAGTATCAGCCGAGTCAGCAGCAGCTCCAGCCAGGAGGACGCCCGCATCCGAATCTTTCTTATTCAAATCCCAACAATGCTGTGCAGCCTCCACCTGGGTTTTCTGTGTCTAGCGGATGAGTTATAAATGAGCCGAAGAAAGTAACACTGGTGGATATGATGCAGCAGATGTTAACAGAGATGTCTAGCATGAAGACAACTGTTAATTCAAGGATAACTAATTAGGAGTCTCAAGTGGGAAATATTGGGAATTATTTTTCATCACTGTCCAAGCAAGTGCAGATGTTGGAGACTCAAGTTGGTCAGATTGCCAACCAAGCAGCTGCGCAGCACAAGTCGGGCCAAGTCCCGAGCAACACTACTGTCAATCCAAAGGGCCAATGCAATGCTATTTTCGATGGCACTCTGTCTCCAAAAGACAGGAGGATGAGCAAGGAGAACGAACAACCAAGTGAGGAACCATACAAATCTCCTATTCCACTTAGGGAGTACATCCCAAAAGCTCCATTCCCCCGTAGTCTGATGAAGAGGGAGGTGCTTGAAGAGCAATGTGCTGTAAAGCCGAGCAAAAAGTGTAACGCAATTCAATTGAGAAGCGGGACAGAGCAGCGGGATCATCCAGAGCAGCTGGACGGCAATGATGCCAAGGAAAACAAGCTGGAGATCTCCCATTGCAAGAATGAGAAAAAAGTTGTCAATCCCGAGGAGACAGAGCATAGATGTATAGTGGATGAACTATAGAGACTTCTTGAAGAATCGGACCGACGTGCACAGCCTCAAATTCTCTCACAATTGCAGGATCCCAAGGATAAAGAAGAAAAGGCAATTGTTCACACCAAGAAGATGGGGGATGATGATAAGAAAATCTCGCAGGCGAAAGCTGTGTGCACTGAGATGCCAATGAAGCTACTTTCGAAGAAGAAAGATCCGGGTAGCTTCACCATTGAGTGAAAGATTGGAGGAGAGCTCTTTCCCAAGGCTCTTTGCGATTTAGGGGCTAGTGTCAATGTGATGCCCATCTCTGTTTTCAAGCGGTTGGGAATTGGAGATCTCAAGCCGACCTCGATGGAGATTCAAATGGCGGATAGATCAAGAGTGAAGCCGAGAGGAAAGCTTGAAGACATCTTTGTGAAGGTTGACAAGCTAGTCTTCCCTACGGATTTCTTGGTCCTCGATATTCCTGAAGATACAAATCCACCGTTGATTCTTGGTCGATCATTCTTAGCTACGGGGAGGGCTATGATAGATGTGCCCAATGGAAGCGTCGTCTTTCACGCAGCTGATGCACATGAGTCCTCTGTCTCTGTTCGTGTCAGGCGATCTGTCACGCCCGCTGCGTTTGATGTTCATTGAGATCATGAGGTATCGTCGAGCTCTAGACGTTAAATTAAGCACTTGTTGGGAGGTAACCCAACCGTTTTTGTTTTGTCTTTCTTTCTTTCAGTTTCGTTTTGTTTCTTTTTGTTTTGTTGTTTTGTTTGGGTTTTTAGTGCGGTGTTGAGCTTGGAAGTTGCGAGAGATCGCGCTTTGTTCATACCACCGCCGTGGAACAGGTGTTTTCTCTGCCAGATTTCTGGAGGTCTGCCTGTCCAGAGGAGCCGCTCTCTTCGCTGCCTGTCCAGAGGAGCCGCTCCCTTCGCTGCCCTGTCCAGCGCAGCCGCTCTCTTCGCTGCCCTGTCCAGCGCAGCCACTCTCTACTCTGCCCAAGGTCACAAACCTCCCTTTTCGCCGCCTCTCACGATGGTTCAGCTTTTCATTGCCGATAATCAGGGATGTTTTATACACTCTTCGTAATTCTTTTATGCCCTGAGGACATGGCATGCTTTAAGTGTGGGGGGGGGTGTTTTGGAGCTTATATTTTTCAAAAATTGGGTGAGATCAATCTTTCTACGCTTAGTTTTTGGTCTCGAATCTTGCTAATTTTTATGAATTTGTGGAAGAGAATATGGTTTTCAATGTGCATTTCGGGTTTGTGTTTGTTTGGTGGTTATTCGTACTTTACTTTTGATATATGTTTCTTGATTGTGCAAAGAATTATAAGTTTTGTTGCAACACTTTTGTAAGTTAGTAAAACGTGATTTGTCCGGTAGATGCTAGAATGAGTGTTGTCATTGTGATTGCCTACGATCATATCTTATCTGTGAAAAATGAAAAAGTTGGACGAATTGCCAACTCTGAAATTGCCAGCTCTGAAACATCTGGCCTGTTCTGAAAACGTGGCAGCTCTGAGTCTCTGCTCCTCTAGTCTAACTATGAGCATGGGAAACCACGTGAAAAGACTTTGGATTGCATCCAAATGGTTTTATTTCATGAATTATGGCTCAACTGTCGAAAATTCTAAGCACAAAAGGTGTGAAAAAATGGTGATATTGATTATAAAGGCGATCACATTAGGGAATTCACTTCTAGCGGAGAATTGGGTCTGATCGAATTACTTGCATTACTCTTTTGTTGCTTCTTAAACTTTGAGTAACTTGCATGATCGAGAGATGTATGTTGATTGTAAAGTTTTGAATTGACTTTGTGAATGTTTGGATGGAAATTAACATTATTGAAATCAATCTCTTCCTAGGATTCATATAGATTTTGCTTGAGGACAAGCAAAAGGCTAAGTGTGGGGGAGTTGATTTATGCTTAAATTGCTCTATTTTTAAGGGTTTGTATGTGCGTATTTTAAGATAATCTTCTGGAAATTGGTGCGTTTTATGGTGTATTTTATGCTTTGCAGGAGATTTAGGCTTTCGAGATGGAAGAATGCAATTTTGGAGAATTTTGGATGAATTTGGCGTTTTCTAGGTGTTCTGGTCTCCAGAGCAGAGGAACCGACATCTCCAGAGCAGAGAAATCACCATTCCTCTGGCGTCAGAGAAATCAAAGACCAGAGCAGCGAAGTCAACTCACCAGAGCAGAGAAACCAATCGCCAGAGGAACCGACATCTCCAGAGCAGAGAAGCGCCAGCGTAAGAAAAGCGAAGTTCCAGTGCAGCGAAATCAAGAAGCCAGAGCAGAGGAATCACCCATTCCTCTGCAGAGAAGCGCCAGCATCAGAGAAGTAAAGTCCAGCGCTCAATAGTCAGGGAAGTGAAAAGTCAGAGAAATCACCATTTCTCTGGCGAAGACAGAGCAGAGAAATCACCATTTCACTGGCGACCCATTTCTCTGGCGAGGTCAGAGAAATCATCCGTTCCTCTGGTGAGAGCTGCGAATTCGGCAAGAGTAGGAGTATTTTCCGGAGCGCGCATCCAACTGGAGAGTTGCCTTATTTTACACGATTCTATTACCATTAGAATTCTACTTTGCATGGCAACTTCCATGGTGATCGAAAACTATAAATAGGTCATCTTTTGACCTATTCAAGGAGGCCCGAACCCGAACATTCATATTTCAGTTTTATAACTTTAGAATATTTTAGCTTTTTAGTTTTCAAGGCTTGGATCAAGATTGAAGATTCAAGCCGCTACATTCGTTCTTATTCAGTTTTTATACAATTTAGTTTTTATAATTGCTTTCTTCTTAATTATGTTTATGTTTTATTTTAGCATGTCTGGCTAGTTTCCTTTCGCTGATTCTAGGGTTTGTAAATAGTTGATTGAATTTATGTGATTTATTTGTTAATACCTTTGTGCCTTCCAGTTTATGATTCATAATTCCTGGTGCTTAATTTCTTGTGAATTATCTGATAAATAGTTTGCATGTTTAGCTATTCGGTTTGAGACCTAGCGGAGATAACTGTTTAGCGGATTCAGGAATGTATGATATGATTTTAACCTTGAGACCTAGCGGAGATAGGTGGATCATAGGGAGCTATTCTTAGGAGCTATTGGGAGTTAGTAGATTTTCTTGAGACCTAACGGAGATAGAGAATTTACTAATCTACGATCGTTGTTGCTCTAGCGAGAGTAATTGATTAATTAAGTGATCTCTCATCATAACTGGATTAAACTGGTACATAGGATTAATATATTGATTGCGTAGATTTAGTTAATAAATTTACTACTCTAGGATCAGTTGTCTTTCATATTTGAATTTTGCGTGCTTTTATTTATTGCTATTTGCGTTTTAGTTCAAGTAAATCAATCTCTACTTTCGTTCGCCTGTTTACTGTTATAGTTTGTTTAGGAGATAGCTAGAGTGATTTCGTTGTGTCAGTCCCTGTGGATACGATACTTGGTTACCAATTTGTGCTACAATTGCACCGTGTTAGTTGCGGTATTTTGTTGCTAATAATTTAGTGATCACACGCCAGATCCAATTTTATCTGAATTGAATTTTATGAGAAATTCCAAAAATTATGAAAGTTCACGTATTTAGAACAAACTTTTATTTATTTTGGGAAAACCTAAAAATAGTATAAAGTTTATGGATTTAAAACAAATTAACTCAAAAGAAAAAGGAAAAGCGAGGTGGTGGGTCCACTCAGTCCAAAATCAGTTGTATTTCAAATCTATCAAAACGAACTCACTCTAAACCTAAGCTTTGAATGATTATTTGCCCGAGGAAGTTGCAAGAAACAGAGCCAGGCATCAATGTCACAGGAAATTTATATAATATACAAAACATCAGTTTTACAACTAATATTTTGCCGCCAAATTAGTGTTAAATTTGCAATTATAATCATAAAATAAGGGCAATTTATAAACAAATAATTATACAGTTTTCTATTACATGCCCACTAACTCACCCACTACTAAATACTATTTTTTAATTGTTATATAATACTAAAATATTATTAAAACAAAATTATGGCTCACGTTTCTTAATTTAAGAAGATAGCATACTATTATTCTAATATTAAATAGTATATTATACTTTATTTATACATAATATATAAAAAAAATAAGTGTAACCTTTTCCATTTAATTTCTCTTTCTTTTCTTATCCTCTATTGTTCTAATATTAAATGGTATATTTAATATACTTTAATAATACATAATATAAAAAAACAAAAAGAGGCAAATCTTTTTATAGCCCATTTTTTATGAAACATAAGTTATATAGCCCCTCCTTATGAAACATAAGTTAAACAACCCTTTTTTGCTGAAAGTACTATTATACCCTTATTTATTTTTTATTTTTTTCTCACAAAATAGACAAACAATTACAATCCTCTCTTCTCTCTCTCAATTGAATTTCACGTTTTTTCATCTTCAAAGAAAAAGAAGAAGGGGCGGCGACTGTGAGCATCTTCACCACCCATCGTCGTCGCCGCCGCCGCTACTCCGCCGTCGCCGTCGAAGCCCAGCCAAGCCCGCCGTCGCGACCTCCTTCTTCTTTAAACACGCTGCGATTTCCAGCCAAACCCGCCGTCGCGCGCCGAACGCCGTCAGCCCCCGACCCGACGCGAACTGGGGCTCAAAGCCCAGCCCTTGTTCGCCGACGAAGCCCGTCGAAGCTGCCAAAGCCCAGCCGCCGATTTAATCGAGAACTAGGGCTCGAAGCTCAGCCGTCGAAGCCCAGATTTTTCACAAACTTGGGCTCGAAGCTGCGCCGCCGCCGTTAACTTCGTTGAAATAAGCAAAACGAATTCCGACCATCCCCATGATGAGGAAACACTACCTCCATTACTTCCACCGGTACGAAAACTAGAAATTTGCTATTGAATTCATATTTTTATTTAGAAATATGTATATAATTAGAGTTTGTATGTTTTAGAATTTGATGTTTGTTTTTTGAACGACCATTGTTGTATGCTTGATTGTTGGTTTGAAATGAAGTATGTTTGATAATGTTGGAATTCATGACAACACGATGATACGTTGAAATAGTGCACGATATCGGATCGAGTACTCCATCGAGTACTCGACCGAGTACTCGGTGGAGTATTCGATCGAGTTCTCCGCCGTGTACACCATCAAGTAGTTGGCATTGGGTTTAATTTGATTTGAGGTTTTTGTTTAGGTTACTTGATCGAGTACTCGGTGGAGTACTCGATGATTGATTGAGTACTCGGACTTGATGGCATTGGGTTTAATTTGATTTGAGGCTTTTGTTTAGGTTACTTGATCGAGTACTCGGTGGAGTACTCGATGATCGAGTACTCGATCGAGTACTTGACCGAGTACTCGGTCATCGAGTACTCCACCGAGTACTCGACCGAGTACTCGACCGAGTACTCACCATATTATGATTTTTTTTTATGTTTATTCTTCTGTATTTTTGGTTTATTGATGCTAAATCTTTTTATTTTGATATTGCAGGCACCTTATAGGTGGTAGGTTGATTTATATGACTCATTGATGGATAAGTATCGAAAGGGTTCAGTGCGGAACACACAGCTGAAGTGTGTCACTCATCTTCTTCCTCGTCTATTGGACGCTGCAGGCTATTGGACACAGAGGCCGGATCTGATGAAGAGAACCGATCCACTGACACTAGTGAAAGTGGAAAGTAGGCACCAGTTCAAGCAATTGGACTCGACTAGTTGTGGTCCATACTCATGCATGTATGTGGATCGTCTCATTTGCAGCATCAATGATCATAGGGGACAACCAATAGATGCAGCATATATTATTAAGTACAGGTGGATTGTAGGATCCAGAATATTTCATTTGACATGTGATTAGATTACTCTTTTAGATGTTTTGTTTGAAAATTGAACTATTCTGATTTTAGTTTTAGTTGATTTGTGGTTGGCTATAATATTTGATGATCGGATAATTTAGCTGATTATTTACATTTTATGGTTCGAATAAATTTCAATACAAAATGGTGTTTATTTCTAAATAAGCAAAAATGGTGTTGTCATTTAAATAAGCGACGGAACGCTTCGTATCATTAAAATTCAGGAAAGAAATAGCGAAATTGAAGATCATTCTTCACTACTCGATGGAGTACTCGATGGCGTTCACCATCAAGTACTTGACCGAGTAGTGAAGAACAATGGTAATTTTTTTATCAATTATTGTGATTTCAACCCACATTCCTTGTTTATAACGTCAACGGGAGTATATTTGGATATTATATAACATGGGGTGTGATAATCGTTGAAAACGTGGCACATATCCTAAGTTTGAACATAAAAGTCCACACTATGTCTTATGAAGTAGATATTCTACACTTCAATCATTTACTCTAGTGCAATAGTAAAATACACTTAATATGTTTATTTTTCACCATATTTAGCATAAACGCGTTAGTTAAGAGCGACGGAACGCTTCGTATCATTAAAATTCACGAGAGAAATAGCGAAATTGAAGATCGTTCTTCACTACTCGATGGCATTCACCATCGAGTACTCAACCGAGTAGTGAAGAACAATGGTGATTTTTTTTATCAATTATTGTGATTTCAACCCACATTCCTTGTTTATAACGTCAACGGGAGTATATTTGGATATTATATAACATGGGGTGTGATAATCGTTGAAAACGTGGCACATATCCTAAGTTTGAACATAAAAGTCCACACTATGTCTTATGAACTAGATATTCTACACTTCAATCATTTACTCTAGTGCAATAGTAAAATACACTTAATAAGTTTATTTTTCACCATATTTAGCATAAACACGTTAGTTAAGAGCGACGGAACGCTTCGTATCATTAAAATTCAGGAGAGAAATAGCGAAATTGAAGATCGTTCTTCACTACTCGATGGAGTACTCGATGGCGTTCACCATCGAGTACTCGACCGAGTAGTGAAGAACAATGGTGATTTTTTTATCAATTATTGTGATTTCAACCCACATTCCTTGTTTATAACATCAACGGGAGTATATTTGGATATTATATAACATGGGGTGTGATAATCGTTGAAAACGTGGCACATATCCTAAGTTTGAACATAAAAGTCCACACTTTGTCTTATGAAGTAGATATTCTACACTTCAATCATTACTCTAGTGCAATAGTAAAATATACTTAATATGTTTATTTTTCACCATATTTAGCATAAACATGTTAGTTAAGAGCGACGGAACGCTTCGTATCATTAAACTTCACGAGAGAAATAGCGGAATTGAAGATCGTTCTTCACTACTCGATGGCGTTCACCATCGAGTACTCGACCGAGTAGTGAAGAACAATGGTGATTTTTTTATAAATTATTATGATTTCAACTCACATTCCTTGTTTATAACATCAACGGGAGTATATTTGGATATTATATAACATGGGGTGTGATAATCGTTGAAAACGTGGCACATATCCTAAGTTTGAACATAAAAGTCCACACTTTGTCTTATGAAGTAGATATTCTACATTTCAATCATTTACTCTAGTGCAATAGTAAAATATATTTAATATGTTTATTTTTCACCATATTTAGCATAAACATGTTAGTTAAGAGCGACGGAACGCTTCGTATCATTAAACTTCACGAAAGAAATAGCAAAATTGAAGATCGTTCTTCACTACTCGATGGCGTTCACCATCGAGTACTCGACCGAGTAGTGAAGAACAATGGTGATTTTTTTTTATCAATTATAGTGATTTCAACCCACATTCCTTGTTTATAACGTCAATGGGAGTATATTTGGATATTATATAACATGAGGTGTGATAATCGTTGAAAACGTGGCACATATCCTAAGTTTGAATATAAAAGTCCACACTATGTCTTATGAAGTAGATATTCTACACTTCAATCATTTACTCTAGTGCAATAGTAAAATACACATAATATGTTTATTTTTCACCATATTTATCATAAACACGTTAGTTAAGAGCGACAGAACGCTTCGTATCATTAAAATTCAGGAGAGAAATAGCGAAATTGAAGATCGTTCTTCACTACTCGATGGAGTACTCGATGGCGTTCACCATCGAGTACTCGACCGATTAGTGAAGAACAATGGTGATTTTTTTTATCAATTATTGTGATTTCAACCCATATTCCTTGTTTATAACGTCAACGGGAGTATATTTGGATATTATATAACATGGGGTGTGATAATCGTTGAAAACGTGGCACATATCCTAAGTTTGAACATAAAAGTCCACACTATGTCTTATGAAGTAGATATTCTACACTTCAATCATTTACTCTAGTGCAATAGTAAAATACACTTAATATGTTTATTTTTCACCATATTTAGCATAAACGCGTTAGTTAAGAGCGACAGAACGCTTCGTATCATAAAATTCACGAGAGAAATAGCGAAATTGAAGATCGTTTTTCACTACTCGATGGAGTACTCGATGGCATTCACCATCGAGTACTCGACCGAGTAGTGAAGAACAATGGCGATTTTTTTTATCAGTTATTGTGATTTCAACCCACATTCCTTGTTTATAACGTCAACGGGAGTATATTTGGATATTATATAACATGGGGTGTGATAATCGTTGAAAACGTGGCACATATCCTAAGTTTGAACATAAAAGTCCACACTATGTCTTATGAAGTAGATATTCTACACTTCAATCATTTACTCAAGTGCAATAGTAAAATACACTTAATATGTTTATTTTTCACCATATTTAGCATAAACACGTTAGTTAAGAGCGACGGAACGCTTCGTATCATTAAAATTCAGGAGAGAAATAGCGAAATTGAAGATCGTTCTTCACTACTCGATGGAGTACTCGATGGCGTTCACCATCGAGTACTCGACCGAGTAGTGAAGAACAATGGTGATTTTTTTTTATCAATTATTGTGATTTCAACCCACATTCCTTGTTTATAACGTCAACGGGAGTATATTTGGATATTATATAACATGGGGTGTGATAATCGTTGAAAACGTGGCACATATCCTAAGTTTGAACATAAAAGTCCACACTATGTCTTATGAAGTAGATATTCTACACTTCAATCATTTACTCTAGTGCAATAATAAATACACTTAATATGTTTATTTTTCACCATATTTAGCATAAACGCGTTAGTTAAGAGCGACAGAACGCTTCGTATCATTAAAATTCACGAGAGAAATAGCGAAATTGAAGATCGTTCTACACTACTCGATGGAGTACTCGATGGCGTTCACCATCGAGTACTCGACCGGGTAATGAAGAACAATGGTGATTTTTTTATCAATTATTGTGATTTCAACCCACATTCCTTGTTTATAACATCAACGGGAGTATATTTGGATATTATATAACATGGGGTGTGATAATCGTTGAAAACGTGGCACATATCCTAAGTTTGAACATAAAAGTCCACACTATGTCTTATGAAGTAGATATTCTACACTTCAATCATTTACTCTAGTGCAATAGTAAAATATATTTAATATGTTTATTTTTCACCATATTTAGCATAAACATGTTAGTTAAGAGCGACGGAACGCTTCGTATCATTAAACTTCACGAGAGAAATAGCGAAATTGAAGATCGTTCTTCACTACTCGATGGCGTTCACCATCGAGTACTCGACCGAGTAGTGAAGAACAATGGTGATTTTTTTTATCAATTATTATGATTTCAACTCACATTCCTTGTTTATAACGTCAACGGGAGTATATTTGGATATTATATAACATGCGGTGTGATAATCGTTGAAAACGTGGCACATATCCTAAGTTTGAACATAAAAGTCCACACTTTGTCTTATGAAGTAAATATTCTACACTTCAATCATTTACTCTAGTGCAATAGTAAAATACACTTAATATGATTATTTTTCACCATATTTAGCATAAACACGTTAGTTAAGAGCGACGTAACGCTTCGTATAATTAAAATTCACTAGAGAAATAGCGAAATTGAAGATCGTTCTTCACTACTCGATGGCGTTCACCATCGAGTACTCGACCGAGTAGTGAAGAACAATGGTGATTTTTTATCAATTATAGTGATTTCAACCCACATTCCTTGTTTATAACGTCAATGGGAGTATATTTGGATATTATATAACATGGGGTGTGATAATCGTTGAAAACGTGGCACATATCCTAAGTTTGAACATAAAAGTCCACACTATGTCTTATGAAGTAGATATTCTATACTTCAATCATTTACTCTAGTGCAATAGTAAAATACACTTAATATGTTTATTTTTCACCATATTTATCATAAACACGTTAGTTAAGAGCGACGGAACGCTTCGTATCATTAAAATTCAGGAGAGAAATAGCGAAATTGAAGATCGTTCTTCACTACTCGATGGAGTACTCGATGGCGTTCACCATCGAGTACTCGACCGATTAGTGAAGAACAATGGTGATTTTTTTATCAATTATTGTGATTTCAACCCACATTCCTTGTTTATAACATCAACGGGAGTATATTTGGATATTATATAACATGGGGTGTGATAATCGTTGAAAACGTGGCATATATCCTAAGTTTGAACATAAAAGTCCACACTATGTCTTATGAAGTAGATATTCTACACTTCAATCATTTACTCTAGTGCAATAGTAAAATATATTTAATATGTTTATTTTTCACCATATTTAGCATAAACATGTTAGTTAAGAGCGACGGAACGCTTCGTATCATTAAACTTCACGAGAGAAATAGCGAAATTGAAGATCGTTCTTCACTACTCGATGGCGTTCACCATCGAGTACTCGACCGAGTAGTGAAGAACAATGGTGATTTTTTTTATCAATTATTATGATTTCAACTCACATTCCTTGTTTATAACGTCAACGGGAGTATATTTGGATATTATATAACATGCGGTGTGATAATCGTTGAAAACGTGGCACATATCCTAAGTTTGAACATAAAAGTCCACACTTTGTCTTATGAAGTAAATATTCTACACTTCAATCATTTACTCTAGTGCAATAGTAAAATACACTTAATATGATTATTTTTCACCATATTTAGCATAAACACGTTAGTTAAGAGCGACGTAACGCTTCGTATAATTAAAATTCACTAGAGAAATAGCGAAATTGAAGATCGTTCTTCACTACTCGATGGCGTTCACCATCGAGTACTCGACCGAGTAGTGAAGAACAATGGTGATTTTTTTATCAATTATAGTGATTTCAACCCACATTCCTTGTTTATAACGTCAATGGGAGTATATTTGGATATTATATAACATGGGGTGTGATAATCGTTGAAAACGTGGCACATATCCTAAGTTTGAACATAAAAGTCCACACTATGTCTTATGAAGTAGATATTCTACACTTCAATCATTTACTCTAGTGCAATAGTAAAATACACTTAATATGTTTATTTTTCACCATATTTAGCATAAACACGTTAGTTAAGAGCGACGGAACGCTTCGTATCATTAAAATTCAGGAGAGAAATAGCGAAATTGAAGATCGTTCTTCACTACTCAATGGAGTACTCGATGGCGTTCACCATCGAGTACTCGACCGATTAGTGAAGAACAATGGTGATTTTTTTATCAATTATTGTGATTTCAACCCACATTCCTTGTTTATAACGTCAACGGGAGTATATTTGGATATTATATAACATGGGGTGTGATAATCGTTGAAAACGTGGCACATATCCTAAGTTTGAACATAAAAGTCCACACTATGTCTTATGAAGTAGATATTCTACACTTCAATCATTTACTCTAGTGCAATAGTAAAATACACTTAATATGTTTATTTTTCACCATATTTAGCATAAACGCGTTAGTTAAGAGCGACAGAACGCTTCGTATCATAAAATTCACGAGAGAAATAGCGAAATTGAAGATCGTTTTTCACTACTCGATGGAGTACTCGATGGCATTCACCATCGAGTACTCGACCGAGTAGTGAAGAACAATGGCGATTTTTTTTTATCAGTTATTGTGATTTCAACCCACATTCCTTGTTTATAACGTCAACGGGAGTATATTTGGATATTATATAACATGGGGTGTGATAATCGTTGAAAACGTGGCACATATCCTAAGTTTGAACATAAAAGTCCACACTATGTCTTATGAAGTAGATACTCTACACTTCAATCATTTACTCTAGTGCAATAGTAAAATACACTTAATATGTTTATTTTTCACCATATTTAGCATAAACACGTTA
This sequence comes from Salvia miltiorrhiza, assembly GCF_028751815.1. NCBI lineage: Eukaryota > Viridiplantae > Streptophyta > Magnoliopsida > Lamiales > Lamiaceae > Salvia > Salvia miltiorrhiza. The sequence continues at coordinate 29,078,051 of NC_080387.1, forward strand.
GTTAAGAGCGACGGAACGCTTCGTATCATTAAAATTCAGGAGAGAAATAGCGAAATTGAAGATCGTTCCTCACTACTCGATGGAGTACTCGATGGCGTTCACCATCGAGTACTCGACCGAGTAGTGAAGAACAATGGTGATTTTTTTTTATCAATTATTGTGATTTCAACCCACATTCCTTGTTTATAACGTCAACGGGAGTATATTTGGATATTATATAACATGGGGTGTGATAATCGTTGAAAACGTGGCACATATCCTAAGTTTGAACATAAAAGTCCACACTATGTCTTATGAAGTAGATATTCTACACTTCAATCATTTACTCTAGTGCAATAATAAATACACTTAATATGTTTATTTTTCACCATATTTAGCATAAACGCGTTAGTTAAGAGCGACAGAACGCTTCGTATCATTAAAATTCACGAGAGAAATAGCGAAATTGAAGATCGTTCTTCACTACTCGATGGAGTACTCGATGGCGTTCACCATCGAGTACTCGACCGGGTAGTGAAGAACAATGGTGATTTTTTTATCAATTATTGTGATTTCAACCCACATTCCTTGTTTATAACATCAACGGGAGTATATTTGGATATTATATAACATGGGGTGTGATAATCGTTGAAAACGTGGCACATATCCTAAGTTTGAACATAAAAGTCCACACTATGTCTTATGAAGTAGATATTCTACACTTCAATCATTTACTCTAGTGCAATAGTAAAATATATTTAATATGTTTATTTTTCACCATATTTAGCATAAACATGTTAGTTAAGAGCGACGGAACGCTTCGTATCATTAAACTTCACGAGAGAAATAGCGAAATTGAAGATCGTTCTTCACTACTCGATGGCGTTCACCATCGAGTACTCGACCGAGTAGTGAAGAACAATGGTGATTTTTTTTATCAATTATTATGATTTCAACTCACATTCCTTGTTTATAACGTCAACGGGAGTATATTTGGATATTATATAACATGCGGTGTGATAATCGTTGAAAACGTGGCACATATCCTAAGTTTGAACATAAAAGTCCACACTTTGTCTTATGAAGTAAATATTCTACACTTCAATCATTTACTCTAGTGCAATAGTAAAATACACTTAATATGATTATTTTTCACCATATTTAGCATAAACACGTTAGTTAAGAGCGACGTAACGCTTCGTATAATTAAAATTCACTAGAGAAATAGCGAAATTGAAGATCGTTCTTCACTACTCGATGGCGTTCACCATCGAGTACTCGACCGAGTAGTGAAGAACAATGGTGATTTTTTTATCAATTATAGTGATTTCAACCCACATTCCTTGTTTATAACGTCAATGGGAGTATATTTGGATATTATATAACATGGGGTGTGATAATCGTTGAAAACGTGGCACATATCCTAAGTTTGAACATAAAAGTCCACACTATGTCTTATGAAGTAGATATTCTACACTTCAATCATTTACTCTAGTGCAATAGTAAAATACACTTAATATGTTTATTTTTCACCATATTTAGCATAAACACGTTAGTTAAGAGCGACGGAACGCTTCGTATCATTAAAATTCAGGAGAGAAATAGCGAAATTGAAGATCGTTCTTCACTACTCAATGGAGTACTCGATGGCGTTCACCATCGAGTACTCGACCGATTAGTGAAGAACAATGGTGATTTTTTTATCAATTATTGTGATTTCAACCCACATTCCTTGTTTATAACGTCAACGGGAGTATATTTGGATATTATATAACATGGGGTGTGATAATCGTTGAAAACGTGGCACATATCCTAAGTTTGAACATAAAAGTCCACACTATGTCTTATGAAGTAGATATTCTACACTTCAATCATTTACTCTAGTGCAATAGTAAAATACACTTAATATGTTTATTTTTCACCATATTTAGCATAAACGCGTTAGTTAAGAGCGACAGAACGCTTCGTATCATAAAATTCACGAGAGAAATAGCGAAATTGAAGATCGTTTTTCACTACTCGATGGAGTACTCGATGGCATTCACCATCGAGTACTCGACCGAGTAGTGAAGAACAATGGCGATTTTTTTTTATCAGTTATTGTGATTTCAACCCACATTCCTTGTTTATAACGTCAACGGGAGTATATTTGGATATTATATAACATGGGGTGTGATAATCGTTGAAAACGTGGCACATATCCTAAGTTTGAACATAAAAGTCCACACTATGTCTTATGAAGTAGATATTCTACACTTCAATCATTTACTCAAGTGCAATAGTAAAATACACTTAATATGTTTATTTTTCACCATATTTAGCATAAACACGTTAGTTAAGAGCGACGGAACGCTTCGTATCATTAAAATTCAGGAGAGAAATAGCGAAATTGAAGATCGTTCTTCACTACTCGATGGAGTACTCGATGGCGTTCACCATCGAGTACTCGACCGAGTAGTGAAGAACAATGGTGATTTTTTTTTATCAATTATTGTGATTTCAACCCACATTCCTTGTTTATAACGTCAACGGGAGTATATTTGGATATTATATAACATGGGGTGTGATAATCGTTGAAAACGTGGCACATATCCTAAGTTTGAACATAAAAGTCCACACTATGTCTTATGAAGTAGATATTCTACACTTCAATCATTTACTCTAGTGCAATAATAAATACACTTAATATGTTTATTTTTCACCATATTTAGCATAAACGCGTTAGTTAAGAGCGACAGAACGCTTCGTATCATTAAAATTCACGAGAGAAATAGCGAAATTGAAGATCGTTCTTCACTACTCGATGGAGTACTCGATGGCGTTCACCATCGAGTACTCGACCGGGTAGTGAAGAACAATGGTGATTTTTTTATCAATTATTGTGATTTCAACCCACATTCCTTGTTTATAACATCAACGGGAGTATATTTGGATATTATATAACATGGGGTGTGATAATCGTTGAAAACGTGGCACATATCCTAAGTTTGAACATAAAAGTCCACACTATGTCTTATGAAGTAGATATTCTACACTTCAATCATTTACTCTAGTGCAATAGTAAAATATATTTAATATGTTTATTTTTCACCATATTTAGCATAAACATGTTAGTTAAGAGCGACGGAACGCTTCGTATCATTAAACTTCACGAGAGAAATAGCGAAATTGAAGATCGTTCTTCACTACTCGATGGCGTTCACCATCGAGTACTCGACCGAGTAGTGAAGAACAATGGTGATTTTTTTTATCAATTATTATGATTTCAACTCACATTCCTTGTTTATAACGTCAACGGGAGTATATTTGGATATTATATAACATGCGGTGTGATAATCGTTGAAAACGTGGCACATATCCTAAGTTTGAACATAAAAGTCCACACTTTGTCTTATGAAGTAAATATTCTACACTTCAATCATTTACTCTAGTGCAATAGTAAAATACACTTAATATGATTATTTTTCACCATATTTAGCATAAACACGTTAGTTAAGAGCGACGTAACGCTTCGTATAATTAAAATTCACTAGAGAAATAGCGAAATTGAAGATCGTTCTTCACTACTCGATGGCGTTCACCATCGAGTACTCGACCGAGTAGTGAAGAACAATGGTGATTTTTTTATCAATTATAGTGATTTCAACCCACATTCCTTGTTTATAACGTCAATGGGAGTATATTTGGATATTATATAACATGGGGTGTGATAATCGTTGAAAACGTGGCACATATCCTAAGTTTGAACATAAAAGTCCACACTATGTCTTATGAAGTAGATATTCTATACTTCAATCATTTACTCTAGTGCAATAGTAAAATACACTTAATATGTTTATTTTTCACCATATTTATCATAAACACGTTAGTTAAGAGCGACGGAACGCTTCGTATCATTAAAATTCAGGAGAGAAATAGCGAAATTGAAGATCGTTCTTCACTACTCGATGGAGTACTCGATGGCGTTCACCATCGAGTACTCGACCGATTAGTGAAGAACAATGGTGATTTTTTTATCAATTATTGTGATTTCAACCCACATTCCTTGTTTATAACATCAACGGGAGTATATTTGGATATTATATAACATGGGGTGTGATAATCGTTGAAAACGTGGCATATATCCTAAGTTTGAACATAAAAGTCCACACTATGTCTTATGAAGTAGATATTCTACACTTCAATCATTTACTCTAGTGCAATAGTAAAATATATTTAATATGTTTATTTTTCACCATATTTAGCATAAACATGTTAGTTAAGAGCGACGGAACGCTTCGTATCATTAAACTTCACGAGAGAAATAGCGAAATTGAAGATCGTTCTTCACTACTCGATGGCGTTCACCATCGAGTACTCGACCGAGTAGTGAAGAACAATGGTGATTTTTTTTATCAATTATTATGATTTCAACTCACATTCCTTGTTTATAACGTCAACGGGAGTATATTTGGATATTATATAACATGCGGTGTGATAATCGTTGAAAACGTGGCACATATCCTAAGTTTGAACATAAAAGTCCACACTTTGTCTTATGAAGTAAATATTCTACACTTCAATCATTTACTCTAGTGCAATAGTAAAATACACTTAATATGATTATTTTTCACCATATTTAGCATAAACACGTTAGTTAAGAGCGACGTAACGCTTCGTATAATTAAAATTCACTAGAGAAATAGCGAAATTGAAGATCGTTCTTCACTACTCGATGGCGTTCACCATCGAGTACTCGACCGAGTAGTGAAGAACAATGGTGATTTTTTTATCAATTATAGTGATTTCAACCCACATTCCTTGTTTATAACGTCAATGGGAGTATATTTGGATATTATATAACATGGGGTGTGATAATCGTTGAAAACGTGGCACATATCCTAAGTTTGAACATAAAAGTCCACACTATGTCTTATGAAGTAGATATTCTACACTTCAATCATTTACTCTAGTGCAATAGTAAAATACACTTAATATGTTTATTTTTCACCATATTTAGCATAAACACGTTAGTTAAGAGCGACGGAACGCTTCGTATCATTAAAATTCAGGAGAGAAATAGCGAAATTGAAGATCGTTCTTCACTACTCAATGGAGTACTCGATGGCGTTCACCATCGAGTACTCGACCGATTAGTGAAGAACAATGGTGATTTTTTTATCAATTATTGTGATTTCAACCCACATTCCTTGTTTATAACATCAACGGGAGTATATTTGGATATTATATAACATGGGGTGTGATAATCGTTGAAAACGTGGCATATATCCTAAGTTTGAACATAAAAGTCCACACTATATCTTATGAAGTAGATATTCTACACTTCAATCATTTACTCTAGTGGAATAGTAAAATATATTTAATATGTTTATTTTTCACCATATTTAGCATAAACATGTTAGTTAAGAGCGACGGAACGCTTCGTATCATTAAACTTCACGAGAAAAATAGCGAAATTGAAGATCGTTCTTCACTACTCGATGGCGTTCACCATCGAGTACTCGACCGAGTAGTGAAGAACAATGGTGATTTTTTTATCAATTATTATGATTTCAACTCACATTCCTTGTTTATAACGTCAACGGGAGTATATTTGGATATTATATAACATGGGGTGTGATAATCGTTGAAAACGTGGCACATATCCTAAGTTTGAACATAAAAGTCCACACTTTGTCTTATGAAGTAAATATTCTACACTTCAATCATTTACTCTAGTGCAATAGTAAAATACACTTAATATGATTATTTTTCACCATATTTAGCATAAACACGTTAGTTAAGAGCGACGGAACGCTTCGTATAATTAAAATTCACTAGAGAAATAGCGAAATTGAAGATCGTTCTTCACTACTCGATGGCGTTCACCATCGAGTACTCGACCGAGTAGTGAAGAACAATGGTGATTTTTTTTTTATCAATTATTGTGATTTCAACCCACATTCCTTGTTTATAACGTCAACGGGAGTATATTTGGATATTATATAACATGGGGTGTGATAATCGTTGAAAACGTGGCACATATCCTAAGTTTGAACATAAAAGTCCACACTATGTCTTATGAAGTAGATATTCTACACTTCAATCATTTACTCTAGTGCAATAGTAAAATACACTTAATATGTTTATTTTTCACCATATTTAGCATAAACGCGTTAGTTAAGAGCGACAGAACGCTTCGCATCATTAAAATTCACGAGAGAAATAGCGAAATTGAAGATCGTTCTTCACTACTCGATGAAGTACTCGATGGCGTTCACCATCGAGTACTCGACCGAGTAGTGAAGAACAATGGTGATTTTTTTTATCAATTATTGTGATTTCAACCCACATTCCTTATTTATAACATCAACGGGAGTATATTTGGATATTATATAACATGGGGTGTGATAATCGTTGAAAACGTGGCACATATCCTAAGTTTGAACATAAAAGTCCACACTATGTCTTATGAAGTAGATATTCTACACTTCAATCATTTACTCTAGTGCAATAGTAAAATATATTTAATATGTTTATTTTTCACCATATTTAGCATAAACATGTTAGTTAAGAGCGACGGAACGCTTCGTATCATTAAACTTCACGAAAGAAATAGCGAAATTGAAGATCGTTCTTCACTACTCGATGGCGTTCACCATCGAGTACTCGACCGAGTAGTGAAGAACAATGGTGATTTTTTTTATCAATTATAGTGATTTCAACCCACATTCCTTGTTTATAACGTCAATGGGAGTATATTTGGATATTATATAACATGGGGTGTGATAATCGTTGAAAACGTGGCACATATCCTAAGTTTGAACATAAAAGTCCACACTATGTCTTATGAAGTAGATATTCTACACTTCAATCATTTACTCTAGTGCAATAGTAAAATACACATAATATGTTTATTTTTCACCATATTTATCATAAACACGTTAGTTAAGAGCGACAGAACGCTTCGTATCATTAAAATTCAGGAGAGAAATAGCGAAATTGAAGATCGTTCTTCACTACTCGATGGAGTACTCGATGGCGTTCACCATCGAGTACTCGACCGATTAGTGAAGAACAATGGTGATTTTTTTTATCAATTATTGTGATTTCAACCCATATTCCTTGTTTATAACGTCAACGGGAGTATATTTGGATATTATATAACATGGGGTGTGATAATCGTTGAAAACGTGGCACATATCCTAAGTTTGAACATAAAAGTCCACACTATGTCTTATGAAGTAGATATTCTACACTTCAATCATTTACTCTAGTGCAATAGTAAAATACACTTAATATGTTTATTTTTCACCATATTTAGCATAAACGCGTTAGTTAAGAGCGACAGAACGCTTCGTATCATAAAATTCACGAGAGAAATAGCGAAATTGAAGATCGTTTTTCACTACTCGATGGAGTACTCGATGGCATTCACCATCGAGTACTCGACCGAGTAGTGAAGAACAATGGCGATTTTTTTTTATCAGTTATTGTGATTTCAACCCACTGACTCATCCTAAAACACCTAACGGATGGACTCGAATTTATACGAGGTCGTCCTAGGGTGGTAAGGTGACTCAAGTCGTCTCTCAAGGAAGACTTAACAGGGCTTCGATTATGCTACTCACAAGTACAGAAATAAAACCTAAACACTCTAATCAGATAATTGGGGCTGGCACTGACTAACGCTCTAACACCGGTACGTAATTGAAATGAAGCAATAAACATTAACTAATGCAGAACAAGTACGAACACATATAAGAACTAAGAACACGCATTTAAACATTAACGGAATCAACTAGGGTTTCAATCTTGAGCTATGAACCAAACAATCATGAAACTCATAAGCATCAACAATTAATTAACACCTAGGCAAGAAACTAAATCAAGGATCAAATTCAAACTTAAGAAAGCTTCAAGACCATTAAAAAGATTATTAAACATCCACCAAAAAGATAAATCTGAAAGCAACAATAATAATCCAACGATTTTAACAATTACTCGAGATCAAGCGTTATCAATCACAAACATCACATGCACCATCATCACAATCATCAAGCATAAACCAAGGGAATTTAAATAAACCAAAGGATCCAAATTAACTAAATAGAATAAATGAGTTCTTACAAACGTAGCAATTCAATGGAATACAATCCGATGAAAGGGGAATGGAAATCACAAGCGATCCGATGAATCCGAAAGCGAAGTAAACGTTTAGCAACTCTAAAAACAGTGGAAAAAGGTAGAAATTCGCCCAGGAGGCTGTGCTGATCGGAACTATGGTGAAAAAACCCTAAAAATGGGTTTTTATACGAAAATCCGTAACTGCCGGATTTGAACAGGCACGGCGGCGGCCGTGAGACGGCGGCGCCGTGGACGGCGGCCGCCGTGGGACGGCGCCGCCGTGATGGCCTTTCGCAGAATCTCCAAAAACAGACACGTCCCGCGCCGTGGGGCCGCGCTCGCAGTCATAACGGTGGCCGCCGTGGGACGGCGGCGCCGTATACGGCGGCGGCCGTGGGACGGCGGCGGCCGTGAGCTTTTCCTCCGAAACTGCTCCAAACGATGCCAACACGCGCGGTAACTCCAAATTCCTGCATTCGACAGTAGCATACCCAAAAAAGATCATCGAGCACGTGAAATACAAGGCAAAAGTCATGAAAACACGCTCGAAAGCACAGCAGAACCTACGCAAAAACTGCCCAAAAACGAGGTAAACAACCCCCCCACACTTAAATCCTTGCTTGTCCTCAAGCAACAAACACAAAATCGAAAGAAAAACCCACAGGCGATTCTTCTTACCAATCAAACTCAAACCAATCCAAGCCCTTCAAGAAATCAATGTCCCCCTATCAAGTGTTCAAAGCTAAGATTTAAAAGTGCAACAACGAGGTGATACAACTCAATCCGATCAGACCCAATTCTCCGCTAAGGGTGAATTTCCTAATGCAATTTCCTTTACAATCATGTCTCATTCCTTTTTCATATTCTTTCATTACACTTCCCTCTTTTTTTTTTTTTTGGGGCCATGTTATTTTTGCTCATAATAGATGGGCCAAAATTCACGAGATTGCACTTTTGGAGGTGATCCAAAATGTTCTCGTGTGGTTTCCCATGCTCATAATGACAACATTAGAGGAGCAGAGACCCAGACTATCAGAACTCAACAACCAACCAGACAATTCAAAACAGAGACAGATATTAGGAATTGCACTGAAAACACTCCCCTTAGCATCTACCGGACAAATCACGTAAAGAGTTGCTCATCAGGGTGTTGCACCAAAACCTTAAACTAATTGCACTTCATTGGGAACAAATCAATCAAAAAGAACGAGGACAACAATCCAAACAGACACAATCCAGAATCGCCAATGAGCTACCATCAATCATGTGATGCACTTAAGAACAGGCAAGAAAACAAGAGAAGGGGACCATTCGCCCCAAGACAAGCAAAACAGGGCATCACAACCAAGCATGCAACGCAAAGATAAGGCATCATAAAAACTGCATGCGGCACAACCAACAACGCAACCAAGGCAGAACCATAAAACCCCCAAAACTCATAAATCACGCCCCTCCCCCACAGAGAAAAACAAGCACTGTCCTCAGGGCACAAAAAGAGAAAGTTTAAGAACATCCCTGGATAGGAGTGCAGCCAACACGGCGACGGCGGTAGAGAGGGCGGCGACCACAACCTGTAAAACGAGCAACCAGCAAAACCCCACAAAAGAAGACAGCAAAAAACAAGAAAGAAAAGAAAACAAAGTAAAAGGAAATAAATCAAAATGTACAAAGGTGGGTAAAAGGAATGCTCAGTTGGGGCCCCGAGGGGGGCCCGGAGGAGGGTGCCAGAACTGGTCCTGGTTCTGCAACGAGAAGGCGGCCCACTGTCTCTCTAGGTCGGCGAGGTAGTAGTTGGTGTCGGTTAGTCCGTGGTTGGCGTCAGTGAGGCCCTGGTTGTATTCGCCAAACCGAGCATCAAATGACGACACCTGTTCACGCAGACGCGTGACCTCTCCGCCAATGGTGTTCACCTGACCGTAGACGTCGCCCAACTGTGCATGCATGGGCGTCACATAACCACCAAGATGGTCCAGATGACCAGAAATGTCGTCGATCCTAGCATAGAGGCCGCCCACCGAGTCCTCCACTGAGTCAAAACGGGAGGAGACCTCCTGGCGGAACTGGCCAAAGGACTCGTCAAAATGGGCCTGAAACTGCTGAAAGGCACTTGACGGGCCGTCCTCAGGATCATAAACGAAAGCAGGTGGTGGCACAGGTTCTTCGTACTCCGCCTCATCATCGTCCTCATCATTGTCATCTACGACATGGCGCGCCGCGGATGACGTGCCCTCGCCCCGTTGGAGCTGCTGCAAAATGGAACGGACGTTTGGGCGTTTGGCCTGTGGAATGATGGTGAAGTCTTTGGCCACAAAAGTCTTGAGCTCAGAGTGATCAATGGCCCTTGTCTCAGAGGCGCGCAGGTGTGAGGGAACCTGGGTCGGCGGGAAGAGGCCGAAATGGAGGGCCAGGGCGGTAGAGATGGGGCTCAGGGAAGGCTTGAAACCCCCATGCCGGGCCATGCTGTGAAGCTGGTTCCAAATGATGGTCGTGGCGTCAATCTTCTTCTTTCTCTTTGCACACCAAAGCATGTAGAGTTCGGTCTCATTGACTTTGTTCGCCTGCTCCTTGCCCAGAATGCAGAATGACAGGAACTTGTGGAGCACGCCGATGTCGGCGTCAATGAGTTGGTTGCTTGGGGCACCCTGGCCGGTCCAAGTGGGCAATCCAGTCAGTTCTTTCCAAGCATTAGCCGGTACCCACGTATCTGGGAATCCCTTCAATCGCTTCGGGTGAAACCCAAAGGCTTCACTCATGATCCCGTAGGTGACGACGCATGGCGTATTGAGCATGCGGCAATGTAGCTGGGACTTGTCGGCGGTCATGTTGAGAGTGCAAAGGAACTCCAAGTGCAGTGGAAGCAGACCCGGCGGCGTGGTTTGGGAAAACTTAAAGAGGCCCAAACTCTTCAAATGTGACGTTATGTCTTTGTCAATCTGCACCCTTCGGAGTAGTGGCCAATCGAGACATCGAGGCTGAGTAACTTTCTTCCCTTTAAGGGCCGTCCATCGAGTGCCCTCCCAGTCCTCAAAGATAGCAAAAGGAGCATTATAGACATGCCGGATGTCCTTCGGTGGCGAGGGAGGGCGGGGGAGAGGCGAGGCCGGCTGCCGGCTAGAGGAGGCCGGCTGGCGGCTAGAAGAGGCCGGCTGGCGGCTCGGGGAGGCCTGAGGACTAGGCGGGGCCTCGTCCTCGTCTTCATCGACTATGACATGGTGGCAGCGGCGCTTGTAAGTGGTGAGAGGTGCCATGGGACGAGTTGGATGGAGGTGAACAGCAGAGGTGGTGCAGACGGCGGGGGCGGTCCGGACGGCGGCGGCCGTGAAGAAAGCGACGGCTGTGGAGCAAGGCGGCGGCCGTGTGGACGGCGGCGGCTGTGGAGCACGGCGGCGGATGTGCGGACGGCGGCGGCCGTGTTCTGCTGAAGATGGTGGCGGGGCAGCTCGGCGTCGGCGGTTGTGGTGGAGACGGTGTGGTAGCGGCGGCTGCAGTGGCGGTTGGGAAGGAGACCGGGAGTTGTTGAGACGGTTTAGTGGTGGTGGAGTTCGGTGGGCTGTGAGGGAAAGGTAGGGTGGTGGTTGGCCGTGGATAATGGTGGTGGTCGGAGGTGATGGGGGTCGTGTCTGTGGTGGTGGTCGGAGGTGGGTTGTGGGCGATGGGGGTGGGGGTGCGGCTGACGGGGGTTGGAGGTGGTATTCAGGTGGTGGCGAGGGAGAAAGGTGTGAGAGGGGGGGGGTGGGCGGCTGAAGGTAGGAGGGGAAAGGTAGGGTTTAGGTTTTAAAAGGGGTGAAGCGGGCTGGGCCGGGCTGGGAGGAACGGGCTGGGGGTGATTCGGAGATGCATCCCGGATGTGGAGCAACAACAAGTGTTGAGGCTCTGCCATGAAGCCCATTGTGGTGGACATTTTGGTGGACAAAAGACGGCTCATAAGGTCCTCCAATCCGGTTTGTTTTGGCCCACTCTTTTCAAAGATGCTCATTCTTTTTATCTTGCTTGTGATCGGTGCCAAAGCGTTGGTAACATTGGGCGTAGGAATGAAATGCCTCTCACAAGCATTCTTGTGGTTGAGATTTTTGATGTGTGGGGCCAAAATTTGACTCATCCTAAAACACCTAACGGATGGACTCGAATTTATACGAGGTCGTCCTAGGGTGGTAAGGTGACTCAAGTCGTCTCTCAAGGAAGACTTAACAGGGCTTCGATTATGCTACTCACAAGTACAGAAATAAAACCTAAACACTCTAATCAGATAATTGGGGCTGGCACTGACTAACGCTCTAACACCGGTACGTAATTGAAATGAAGCAATAAACATTAACTAATGCAGAACAAGTACGAACACATATAAGAACTAAGAACACGCATTTAAACATTAACGGAATCAACTAGGGTTTCAATCTTGAGCTATGAACCAAACAATCATGAAACTCATAAGCATCAACAATTAATTAACACCTAGGCAAGAAACTAAATCAAGGATCAAATTCAAACTTAAGAAAGCTTCAAGACCATTAAAAAGATTATTAAACATCCACCAAAAAGATAAATCTGAAAGCAACAATAATAATCCAACGATTTTAACAATTACTTGAGATCAAGCGTTATCAATCACAAACATCACATGCACCATCATCACAATCATCAAGCATAAACCAAGGGAATTTAAATAAACCAAAGGATCCAAATTAACTAAATAGAATAAATGAGTTCTTACAAACGTAGCAATTCAATGGAATACAATCCGATGAAAGGGGAATGGAAATCACAAGCGATCCGATGAATCCGAAAGCGAAGTAAACGTTTAGCAACTCTAAAAACAGTGGAAAAAGGTAGAAATTCGCCCAGGAGGCTGTGCTGATCGGAACTATGGTGAAAAAACCCTAAAAATGGGTTTTTATACGAAAATGCGTAACTGCCGGATTTGAACAGGCACGGCGGCGGCCGTGAGACGGCGGCGCCGTGGGATGGCGCCGCCGTGATGGCCTTTCGCAGAATCTCCAAAAACAGACACGTCCCGCGCCGTGGGGCCGCGCTCGCAGTCATAACGGTGGCCGCCGTGGGACGGCGGTGCCGTATACGGCGGCGGCCGTGGGACGGCGGCGGCCGTGAGCTTTTCCTCCGAAACTGCTCCAAACGATGCCAACACGCGCGGTAACTCCAAATTCCTGCATTCGACAGTAGCATACCCAAAAAAGATCATCGAGCACGTGAAATACAAGGCAAAAGTCATGAAAACACGCTCGAAAGCACAGCAGAACCTACGCAAAAACTGCCCAAAAACGAGGTAAACACCCACATTCCTTGTTTATAACGTCAACGGGAGTATATTTGGATATTATATAACATGGGGTGTGATAATCGTTGAAAACGTGGCACATATCCTAAGTTTGAACATAAAAGTCCACACTATGTCTTATGAAGTAGATATTCTACACTTCAATCATTTACTCTAGTGCAATAGTAAAATACACTTAATATGATTATTTTTCACCATATTTAGCATAAACACGTTAGTTAAGAGCGACAGAACGCTTCGTATCATTAAAATTCACGAGAGAAATAGCGAAATTAAAGATCGTTCTTCACTACTCGATGGAGTACTCGATGGCATTCACCATCGAGTACTCGACCGAGTAGTGAAGAACAATGGTGATTTTTTTTTTATCAATTATTGTGATTTCAACCCACATTCCTTGTTTATAACGTCAACGGGAGTATATTTGGATATTATATAACATGGGGTGTGATAATCGTTGAAAACGTGGCACATATCCTAAGTTTGAACATAAAAGTCCACACTATGTCTTATGAAGTAGATATTCTACACTTCAATCATTTACTCCAGTGCAATAGTAAAATACACATAATATGTTTATTTTTCACCATATTTATCATAAACACGTTAGTTAAGAGTGACAGAACGTTTCGTATCATTAAAATTCAGGAGAGAAATAGCGAAATTGAAGATCGTTCTTCACTACTCGATGGAGTACTCGATGGCGTTCACCATCGAGTACTCGACCGATTAGTGAAGAACAATGGTGATTTTTTTTATCAATTATTGTGATTTCAACCCATATTCCTTGTTTATAACGTCAACGGGAGTATATTTGGATATTATATAACATGGGGTGTGATAATCGTTGAAAACGTGGCACATATCCTAAGTTTGAACATAAAAGTCCACACTATGTCTTATGAAGTAGATATTCTACACTTCAATCATTTACTCTAGTGCAATAGTAAAATACACTTAATATGTTTATTTTTCACCATATTTAGCATAAACGCGTTAGTTAAGAGCGACAGAACGCTTCGTATCATAAAATTCACGAGAGAAATAGCGAAATTGAAGATCGTTTTTCACTACTCGATGGAGTACTCGATGGCATTCACCATCGAGTACTCGACCGAGTAGTGAAGAACAATGGCGATTTTTTTTTATCAGTTATTGTGATTTCAACCCACATTCCTTGTTTATAACGTCAACGGGAGTATATTTGGATATTATATAACATGGGGTGTGATAATCGTTGAAAACGTGGCACATATCCTAAGTTTGAACATAAAAGTCCACACTATGTCTTATGAAGTAGATATTCTACACTTCAATCATTTACTCTAGTGCAATAGTAAAATACACTTAATATGATTATTTTTCACCATATTTAGCATAAACACGTTAGTTAAGAGCGACAGAACGCTTCGTATCATTAAAATTCACGAGAGAAATAGCGAAATTAAAGATCGTTCTTCACTACTCGATGGAGTACTCGATGGCATTCACCATCGAGTACTCGACCGAGTAGTGAAGAACAATGGTGATTTTTTTTTATCAATTATTGTGATTTCAGCCCACATTCCTTGTTTATAACGTCAACGGGAGTATATTTGGATATTATATAACATGGGGTGTGATAATCGTTGAAAACGTGGCACATATCCTAAGTTTGAACATAAAAGTCCACACTATGTCGTATGAACTAGATATTCTACACTTCAATCATTTACTCTAGTGCAATAGTAAAATACACTTAATATGTTTATTTTTCACCATATTTAGCATAAACACGTTAGTTAAGAGCGACGGAACGCTTCGTATCATTAAAATTCAGGAGAGAAATAGCGAAATTGAAGATCGTTCTTCACTACTCGATGGAGTACTCGATGGCGTTCACCATCGAGTACTCGACCGAGTAGTGAAGAACAATGGTGATTTTTTTATCAATTATTGTGATTTCAACCCACATTCCTTTTTTATAACATCAACGGGAGTATATTTGGATATTATATAACATGGGGTGTGATAATCGTTGAAAACGTGGCACATATCCTAAGTTTGAACATAAAAGTCCACACTATGTCTTATGAAGTAGATATTCTACACTTCAATCATTACTCTAGTGCAATAGTAAAATATACTTAATATGTTTATTTTTCACCATATTTAGCATAAACATGTTAGTTAAGAGCGACGGAACGCTTCGTATCATTAAACTTCACGAGAGAAATAGCGAAATTGAAGATCGTTCTTCACTACTCGATGGCGTTTACCATCGAGTACTCGACCGAGTAGTGAAGAACAATGGTGATTTTTTTATAAATTATTATGATTTCAACTCACATTCCTTGTTTATAACATCAACGGGAGTATATCTGGATATTATATAACATGGGGTGTGATAATCGTTGAAAACGTGGCACATATCCTAAGTTTGAACATAAAAGTCCACACTTTGTCTTATGAAGTAGATATTCTACATTTCAATCATTTACTCTAGTGCAATAGTAAAATACACTTAATATGATTATTTTTCACCATATTTAGCATAAACACGTTAGTTAAGAGCGACGGAACGCTTCGTATAATTAAAATGCACGAGAGAAATAGCGAAAATGAAGATCGTTCTTCACTACTCGATGGCGTTCACCATCGAGTACTCGACCGAGTAGTGAAGAACAATGGTGATTTTTTTATCAATTATAGTGATTTCAACCCACATTCCTTGTTTATAACGTCAATGGGAGTATATTTGGATATTATATAACATGGGGTGTGATAATCGTTGAAAACGTGGCACATATCCTAAGTTTGAACATAAAAGTCCACACTATGTCTTATGAAGTAGATATTCTACACTTCAATCATTTACTTTAGTGCAATAGTAAAATACACTTAATATGTTTATTTTTCACCATATTTAGTATAAACGCGTTAGTTAAGAGCGACAGAACGCTTCGTATCATTAAAATTCACGAGAGAAATAGCGAAATTGAAGATCGTTCTTCACTACTCGATGGAGTACTCGATGGCATTCACCATCGAGTACTCGACCGAGTAGTGAAAAACAATGGTGATTTTTTTTTATCAATTATTGTGATTTCAACCCACATTCCTATTTGATAACGTCAACGGGAGTATATTTGGATATTATATAACATAGGGTGTAATAATCGTTGAAAACGTGGCACATATCCTAAGTTTGAACATAAAAGTCCACACTATGTTTTATGAACTAGATATTCTACACTTCAATCATTTACTCTAGTGCAATAGTAAAATACACTTAATATGTTTATTTTTCACCATATTTAGCATAAACACGTTAGTTAAGAGCGACGGAACGCTTCGTATCATTAAAATTCAGGAGAGAAATAGCGAAATTGAAGATCGTTCTTCACTACTCGATAGAGTACTCGATGGCGTTCACCATCGAGTACTCGACCGAGTAGTAAGAACAATGGTGATTTTTTTATCAATTATTGTGATTTCAACCCACATTCCTTGTTTATAACATCAACGGGAGTATATTTGGATATTATATAACATGGGGTGTGATAATCGTTGAAAACGTGGCACATATCCTAAGTTTGAACATAAAAGTCCACACTATGTCTTATGAAGTAGATATTCTACACTTCAATCATTACTCTAGTGCAATAGTAAAATATACTTAATATGTTTATTTTTCACCATATTTAGCATAAACATGTTAGTTAAGAGCGACGGAACGCTTCGTATCATTAAACTTCACGAGAGAAATAGCGAAATTGAAGATCGTTCTTCACTACTCGATGGCGTTCACCATCGAGTACTCGACCGAGTAGTGAAGAACAATGGTGATTTTTTTATAAATTATTATGATTTCAACTCACATTCCTTGTTTATAACATCAACGGGAGTATATTTGGATATTATATAACATGGGGTGTGATAATCGTTGAAAACGTGGCACATATCCTAAGTTTGAACATAAAAGTCCACACTTTGTCTTATGAAGTAGATATTCTACATTTCAATCATTTACTCTAGTGCAATAGTAAAATACACTTAATATGATTATTTTTCACCATATTTAGCATAAACACGTTAGTTAAGAGCGACGGAACGCTTCGTATAATTAAAATGCACGAGAGAAATATCAAAAATGAAAATCGTTCTTCACTACTCGATGGCGTTCACCATCGAGTACTCGACCGAGTAGTGAAGAACAATGGTGATTTTTTTATCAATTATAGTGATTTCAACCCACATTCCTTGTTTATAACGTCAATGGGAGTATATTTGGATATTATATAACATGGGGTGTGATAATCGTTGAAAACGTGGCACATATCCTAAGTTTGAACATAAAAGTCCACACTATGTCTTATGAAGTAGATATTCTACACTTCAATCATTTACTTTAGTGCAATAGTAAAATACACTTAATATGTTTATTTTTCACCATATTTAGTATAAACGCGTTAGTTAAGAGCGACAGAACGCTTCGTATCATTAAAATTTATGAGAGAAATAGCGAAATTGAAGATCGTTCTTCACTACTCGATGGAGTACTCGATGGCATTCACCATCGAGTACTCGACCGAGTAGTGAAAAACAATGGTGATTTTTTTTTATCAATTATTGTGATTTCAACCCACATTCCTTGTTTATAACGTCAACGGGAGTATATTTGGATATTATATAACATGGGGTGTGATAATCGTTGAAAACGTGGCACATATCCTAAGTTTGAACATAAAAGTCCACACTATGTCTTATGAAGTAGATATTCTACACTTCAATCATTTACTCTAGTGCAATAGTAAAATACACTTAATATGTTTATTTTTCACCATATTTAGCATAAACGCGTTAGTTAAGAGCGACAGAACGCTTCGTATCATAAAATTCACGAGAGAAATAGCGAAATTGAAGATCGTTTTTCACTACTCGATGGAGTACTCGATGGCATTCACCATCGAGTACTCGACCGAGTAGTGAAGAACAATGGTGATTTTTTTTATCAATTATTGTGATTTCAACCCACATTCCTTGTTTATAACGTCAACGGGAGTATATTTGGATATTATATAACATGGGGTGTGATAATCGTTGAAAACGTGGCACATATCCTAAGTTTGAACATAAAAGTCCACACTATGTGTTATGAACTAGATATTCTACACTTCAATCATTTACTCTAGTGCAATAGTAAAATACACTTAATATGTTTATTTTTCACCATATTTAGCATAAACACGTTAGTTAAGAGCGACGGAACGCTTCGTATCATTAAAATTCAGGAGAGAAATAGCGAAATTGAAGATCGTTCTTCACTACTCGATGGAGTACTCGATGGCGTTCACCATCGAGTACTCGACCGAGTAGTGAAGAACAATGGTGACTTTTTTATCAATTATTGTGATTTCAACCCACATTCCTTGTTTATAACATCAACGGGAGTATATTTGGATATTATATAACATGGGGTGTGATAATCGTTGAAAACGTGGCACATATCCTAAGTTTGAACATAAAAGTCCACACTATGTCTTATGAAGTAGATATTCTACACTTCAATCATTTACTTTAGTGCAATAGTAAAATACACTTAATATGTTTATTTTTCACCATATTTAGTATAAACGCGTTAGTTAAGAGCGACAGAACGCTTCGTATCATTAAACTTCACGAGAGAAATAGCGAAATTGAAGATCGTTCTTCACTACTCGATGGCGTTCACCATCGAGTACTCGACCGAGTAGTGAAGAACAATGGTGATTTTTTTATCAATTATTATGATTTCAACTCACATTCCTTGTTTATAACATCAACGGGAGTATATTTGGATATTGTGTAACATGGGGTGTGATAATCGTTGAAAACGTGGCACATATCCTAAGTTTGAACATAAAAGTCCACACTTTGTCTTATGAAGTAGATATTCTACACTTCAATCATTTACTCTAGTGCAATAGTAAAATACACTTAATATGATTATTTTTCACCATATTTAGCATAAACACGTTAGTTAAGAGCGACGGAACGCTTCGTATAATTAAAATTCACGAGAGAAATAGCGAAATTGAAGATCGTTCTTCACTACTCGATGGCGTTCACCATCGAGTACTCAACCGAGTAGTGAAGAACAATGGTGATTTTTTTATCAATTATAGTGATTTCAACCCACATTCCTTGTTTATAACGTCAATGGGAGTATATTTGGATATTATATAACATGGGGTGTGATAATCGTTGAAAACGTGGCACATATCCTAAGTTTGAACATAAAAGTCCACACTATGTCTTATGAATTAGATATTCTACACTTCAATCATTTACTCTAGTGCAATAGTAAAATACACTTAATATGTTTATTTTTCACCATATTTAGCATAAACACGTTAGTTAAGAGCGACGGAACGCTTCGTATCATTAAAATTCAGGAGAAAAATAGCGAAATTGAAGATCGTTCTTCACTACTTGATGGAGTACTCGATGGCGTTCACCATCGAGTACTCGACCGAGTAGTGAAGAACAATGGTGACTTTTTTATCAATTATTGTGATTTCAACCCACATTCCTTGTTTATAACATCAACGGGAGTATATTTGGATATTATATAACATGGGGTGTGATAATCGTTGAAAACGTGGCACATATCCTAAGTTTGAACATAAAAGTCCACACTATGTCTTATGAAGTAGATATTCTACACTTCAATCATTTACTTTAGTGCAATAGTAAAATACACTTAATATGTTTATTTTTCACCATATTTAGTATAAACGCGTTAGTTAAGAGCGACAGAACGCTTCGTATAATTAAAATTCACGAGAGAAATAGCGAAATTGAAGATCGTTCTTCACTACTCGATGGAGTTCACCATCGAGTACTCGACCGAGTAGTGAAGAACAATGGTGATTTTTTTTATCAATTATTGTGATTTCAACCCACATTCCTTGTTTATAACGTCAACGGGAGTATATTTGGATATTATATAACATGGGGTGTGATAATCGTTGAAAACGTGGCACATATCCTAAGTTTGAACATAAAAGTCCACACTATGTCTTATGAACTAGATATTCTACACTTCAATCATTTACTCTAGTGCAATAGTAAAATACACTTAATATGTTTATTTTTCACCATATTTAGCATAAACACGTTAGTTAAGAGCGACGGAACGCTTCGTATCATTAAAATTCAGGAGAGAAATAGCGAAATTGAAGATCGTTCTTCACTACTCGATGGAGTACTCGATGGCGTTCACCATCGAGTACTCGACCGAGTAGTGAAGAACAATGGTGACTTTTTTATCAATTATTATGATTTCAACCCACATTCCTTGTTTATAACATCAACGGGAGTATATTTGGATATTATATAACATGGGGTGTGATAATCGTTGAAAACGTGGCACATATCCTAAGTTTGAACATAAAAGTCCACACTATGTCTTATGAAGTAGATATTCTACACTTCAATCATTTACTTTAGTGCAATAGTAAAATACACTTAATATGTTTATTTTTCACCATATTTAGTATAAACGCGTTAGTTAAGAGCGACAGAACGCTTCGTATCATTAAAATTCACGAGAGAAATAGCGAAATTGAAGATCGTTCTTCACTACTCGATGGAGTACTCGATGGCATTCACCATCGAGTACTCGACCGAGTAGTGAAGAACAATGGTGATTTTTTTTTATCAATTATTGTGATTTCAACCCACATTCCTTGTTTATAACGTCAACGGGAGTATATTTGGATATTATATAACATGGGGTGTAATAATCGTTGAAAACGTAGCACATATCCTAAGTTTGAACATAAAAGTCCACACTATGTTTTATGAACTAGATATTCTACACTTCAATCATTTACTCTAGTGCAATAGTAAAATACACTTAATATGTTTATTTTTCACCATATTTAGCATAAACACGTTAGTTAAGAGCGACGGAACGCTTCGTATCATTAAAATTCAGGAGAGAAATAGCGAAATTGAAGATCGTTCTTCACTACTCGATGGAGTACTCGATGGCGTTCACCATCGAGTACTCGACCGAGTAGTGAAGAACAATGGTGATTTTTTTTATCAATTATTGTGATTTCAACCCACATTCCTTGTTTATAACGTCAACGGGAGTATATATGGATATTATATAACATGGGGTGTGATAATCGTTGAAAACGTGGCACATATCCTAAGTTTGAACATAAAAGTCCACACTATGTCTTATGAAATAGATATTCTACACTTCAATCATTTACTCTAGTGCAATAGTAAAATGCACTTAATATGTTTATTTTTCACCATATTGAGCATAAACACGTTAGTTAAGAGCGACGGAACGCTTCGTATCATTAAAATTCACGAGAGAAATAGCGAAATTGAAGATCGTTCTTCACTACTCGATGGAGTTCACCATCGAGTACTCGACCGATTAGTGAAGAACAATGGTGATTTTTTTTATCAATTATTGTGATTTCAACCCACATTCCTTGTTTATAACGTCAACGTGAATATATTTGGATATTATATAACATGGGGTGTGATAATCGTTGAAAACGTGGCACATATCCTAAGTTTGAACATAAAAGTCCACACTATGTCTTATGAACTAGATATTCTACACTTCAATCATTTACTCTAGTGCAACAGTAAAATACACTTAATATGTTTATTTTTCACCATATTTAGCATAAACACGTTAGTTAAGAGCGACGGAACGCTTCGTATCATTAAAATTCAGGAGAGAAATAGCGAAATTGAAGATCGTTCTTCACTACTCGATGGAGTACTCGATGGCGTTCACCATCGAGTACTCGACCGAGTAGTGAAGAACAATGGTGACTTTTTTATCAATTATTGTGATTTCAAACCACATTCCTTGTTTATAACATCAACGGGAGTATATTTGGATATTATATAACATGGGGTGTGATAATCGTTGAAAACGTGGCACATATCCTAAGTTTGAACATAAAAGTCCACACTATGTCTTATGAAGTAGATATTCTACACTTCAATCATTTACTTTAGTGCAATAGTAAAATACACTTAATATGTTTATTTTTCACCATATTTAGTATAAACGCGTTAGTTAAGAGCGACAGAACGCTTCGTATCATTAAAATTCACGAGAGAAATAGCGAAATTGAAGATCGTTCTTCACTACTCGATGGAGTACTCGATGGCATTCACCATCGAGTACTCGACCGAGTAGTGAAGAACAATGGTGATTTTTTTTTATCAATTATTGTGATTTCAACCCACATTCCTTGTTTATAACGTCAACGGTAGTATATTTGGATATTATATAACATGGGGTGTAATAATCGTTGAAAACGTGGCACATATCCTAAGTTTGAACATAAAAGTCCACACTATGTTTTATGAACTAGATATTCTACACTTCAATCATTTACTCTAGTGCAATAGTAAAATACACTTAATATGTTTATTTTTCACCATATTTAGCATAAACACGTTAGTTAAGAGCGATGGAACGCTTCGTATCATTAAAATTCAGGAGAGAAATAGCGAAATTGAAGATCGTTCTTCACTACTCGATGGAGTACTCGATGGCGTTCACCATCGAGTACTCGACCGAGTAGTGAAGAACAATGGTGATTTTTTTTATCAATTATTGTGATTTCAACCCACATTCCTTGTTTATAACGTCAACGGGAGTATATATGGATATTATATAACATGGGGTGTGATAATCGTTGAAAACGTGGCACATATCCTAAGTTTGAACATAAAAGTCCACACTATGTCTTATGAAATAGATATTCTACACTTCAATCATTTACTCTAGTGCAATAGTAAAATGCACTTAATATGTTTATTTTTCACCATATTTAGCATAAACGCGTTAGTTAAGAGCGACAGAACGCTTCGTATCATTAAAATTCGCGAGAGAAATAGCGAAATTGAAGATCGTTCTTCAGTACTCGATGGAGTACTCGATGGCGTTCACCATCGAGTACTCGACCGAGTAGTGAAGAACAATGGTGACTTTTTTATCAATTATTGTGATTTCAACCCACATTCCTTGTTTATAACATCAACGGGAGTATATTTGGATATTATATAACATGGGGTGTGATAATCGTTGAAAACGTGGCACATATCCTAAGTTTGAACATAAAAGTCCACACTATGTCTTATGAAGTAGATATTCTACACTTCAATCATTTACTTTAGTGCAATAGTAAAATACACTTAATATATTTATTTTTCACCATATTTAGTATAAACGCGTTAGTTAAGAGCGACAGAACACTTCGTATCATTAAAATTCACGAGAGAAATAGCGAAATTGAAGATCGTTCTTCACTACTCGATGGCATTCACCATCGAGTACTCGACCGAGTAGTGAAGAACAATGGTGATTTTTTTTTATCAATTATTGTGATTTCAACCCACATTCTTTGTTTATAACGTCAACGGGAGTATATTTGGATATTATATAACATGGGGTGTGATAATCGTTGAAAACGTGGCACATATCCTAAGTTTGAACATAAAAGTCCACACTATGTCTTATGAAGTAGATATTCTACACTTCAATCATTTACTCTAGTGCAATAGTAAAATATACTTCATATGTTTATTTTTCACCATATTTGGCATAAACATGTTAGTTAAGAGCGACGGAACGCTTCGTATCATTAAACTTCACGAGAGAAATAGCGAAATTGAAGATCGTTCTTCACTACTCGATGGCGTTCACCATCGAGTACTCGACCGATTAGTGAAGAACAATGGTGATTTTTTTATCAATTATTATGATTTCAACTCACATTCCTTGTTTATAACGTCAACGGGAGTATATTTGGATATTGTATAACATGGGGTGTGATAATCGTTGAAAACGTGGCACATATCCTAAGTTTGAACATAAAAGTCCACACTTTGTCTTATGAAGTAGATATTCTACACTTCAATCATTTACTCTAGTGCAATAGTAAAATACACTTAATATGATTATTTTTCACCATATTTAGCATAAACACGTTAGTTAAGAGCGACGGAACGCTTCGTATAATTAAAATTCACGAGAGAAATAGCGAAATTGAAGATCGTTCTTCACTACTCGATGGCGTTCACCATCGAGTACTCAACCGAGTAGTGAAGAACAATGGTGATTTTTTTATCAATTATAGTGATTTCAACCCACATTCCTTGTTTATAACGTCAATGGGAGTATATTTGGATATTATATAACATGGGGTGTGATAATCGTTGAAAACGTGGCACATATCCTAAGTTTGAACATAAAAGTCCACACTATGTCTTATGAAGTAGATATTCTACACTTCAATCATTTACTCTAGTGCAATAGTAAAATACATTTAATAGATTATTTTTCACCATATTGAGCATAAACACGTTAGTTAAGAGCGACGGAACGCTTCGTATCATTAAAATTCACTAGAGAAATAGCGAAATTGAAGATTGTTCTTCACTACTCGATGGAGTACTCGATGGCGTTCACCATCGAGTACTCGACCGCGTAGTGAAGAACAATGGTGATTTTTTTATCAATTATTGTGATTTCAACCCACATTCCTTGTTTATAACGTCAACGAGAGTATATTTGGATATTATATAACATGGGGTGTGCTAATCGTTGAAAACGTGGCACATATCCTAAGTTTGAACATAAAAGTCCACACTATGTCATATGAAGTAGATTTTTTCAATATATCATCAAGAAAGAGATTTTTTACGTACCTTTGTAAATTCTTACGAGAATAGTGCACTAAGAGGGAGTATTTGCTTCTATTTTATACAAATTTGAACGATTTCTTGAGGAAAAACGAAAGAGCTTTTTCATCGTTTTCTTTCTTCCTTCTTTGCATGAATTTCGAGTATGTCTCCAACAACTCTCTTCAACAACTCTCTTCCAAGAAATTAAGTAAAAGGTGGCTTCATTTATATTACATTCACTCAATCAAGTATGTATCTGAAAAGTAATTTGTTCCCTACAAAAGATATAGCTTCATATAGCTATTTTCATAGATGGACATTAATGGTGGTTCATGGGTTGGTGGAGAGAGAGAGAGAGAGAGAGCAGAAGAGAGAGAGACCCGAGATAGAGAGAGATGTGGACGACGGCGATCGGTGGCGCGACTGCTGCTGCTGGCGACGGCGCGGACGGCGGCGATCGGTGGCGCCGACTGCTGCTGGCGGCGACGCGGACGGCTGTTCGGTGGCTGCTGCTTCGCCGCGACTGCTGCTGGACGGCGACGTGGTTGCTGCGGCTGTGGCTGACGGCGACTGGCGTGGACGCCGGCAATGACTTGGAGGCTGGGCGGCGACGTGAAATTCCAAACGTCAACTTTCTTTTGTTTTTTTAAAAAAATCCCAACCCTATATATGTTGCAGACGTGCATGAATTAGAATGATAGAAATTGTTGATTTTCTATTGTTTTATTTATATATAAAGTTTAAATAAAAATATAATATAAGTATGAAATAAAAGTATTGAAAAGTCAAAGAGCATTCTAGTCTTTTAAGTTAAAAAGGGTTGTTTAACTTATGTTTCATAAGGAAAGGCTATATAACTTATGTTTTTATGAAAAATGGCTAAAAGTGATAATTCCCACTTTTATTTTTATTTTAAATCTTTCCTTAAAATCATTAAATTTAATTCATAAAAAAATATTCAATATGCATTTTAAATTAAAGATCATAACAAGATCAAGTAAAAAAAAGATCTTAGAGCACTCCCAGCAGATCACCTAAATCTATCACTAACTCTAAATTTAGGCTAAAACAATTGAAAATGAGATAAAAAATGCATCCAGCAGATCCCCTAAATTGGATGGGGCCCACAAAAAAAATTACACCTACCTAAATTCAATCTTAAATTTACACCCACCCTAAATTTATTTTAAGCTTATAATTAGTAGGGCCCACACATAATTATTGTTTTTATGTAGAAAATAGGAGATCTGATGTATGCATTTATAAAATCGAGATCCTAAAATTAAATAGGGAAGCTATAGGGAGGAATATAGGAGCATAATTATGGGATTTCTGCTGGGAGTGCTCTTAACATCTTTAATTTAGTGTGAAAAATATTATAAATACTTTTACAATAAATAAGTTATAATTATTTAAAATTTTAAAATAAAATTTTCTTCTATTCCTCTCTCCTATCTTCTTAAAGTTGGAGTACGTTACTTTTTCTTTGATTTTTTTTCTATATTTATTTTATTTTATTTTCTACTCTTTTGGTAAAAATATGTTTTTGTATTTTTTATTTATAAATAGATTTTAATGCAATTAAGGAGAAAAAAAATATTTGTTAAAAATAAACTTTTAAAAACTATAATTTTGATTTTAATACATTTAAGGAGAAGTAAAATATATTGTTTAAATTATATTTAATTTTTATATGTAATTACTAAAAAATAGTATCAATTGATTTTATAATTTTCATGCATCGCACGAGTTTGGTAGTGGTGGGTGTACTAGTTAGTAATAAAAGGAACAAGAATGTAGACATCTAGCAGAAAACAATGAGCCTGAAAGCAAAGATGAATGATCTAACAAAAGATGGATGGGAAAAGTAAGTTGCATATATGTCTTAATCACATATATATTCAATTACAAACCATAATACAAGAAACATAAAGCACATGATCTTTGGAGAAACAAGCTTATTTATTTTATCATTGCAATGCTAGCGCACCTCAGCTCAAAATCATGGCATGCTTGCTCCAATATATCCTTTCCAAGGAGAATGCAAATGTGTATTCATTCCTAGAATGCAATCCGCCTCTTCCTCTTAACTATTTCCTAATTCCCTGTTCAAGTAATCCACAAACATCCTCTTTGCACTATCAGCATCTGACGGTGGTGGCGGACCACTCAAGCTCGACTGCCCTGTTAATTTTATGAAAGTTCGTCTGAGCCTACGCAGCTCAGGGAGGCCAACATGCCTTGAAATATCAACACTAGGTAAGCCCGGTCCAAGAGTCACGCCATTGAGGGGACCTCCCACTGCACGGGACTGTGCTTCCACGATCATGTTCATTACCTCAAGTGTTGCTCTATCTAACTCGTAGAGAGAATTCGCCTCTGTTAGCCGTGCACCCTGTGTTGCAATAGTGGGCTGCAACACTTTAACATCCTTGGTTTTCGAGTCTACTCTTTTTGTCAGGTATGTCACAGCATCCACTATGGCAGCAGACGATATTTCAATCCCATCTCGGGAGGGCCATAGATCAAACAACGGTGAATCCCAACGGTTTCTGCTGTCCGGCCTCTCAAACCTTCGAACCAGATCTTCAAATATTTTATCATCATAATTCGCCTCTGATTTCTCCCTCCGTTCTTCATTCCATTTCCGACAGTATGTCTCTTCAATATCACAATGCACGACACAATATCTTGTACCAGCTGCCCGAGCCAGACACCATAGCTCGTATCTGTACCCCTTTATGCTGTTCAAAGAATCCACTATAATAATATTGTCTCTAGACAGCGACCTATCAACTTCGGATCTCAATACTCCCCTTAAATTCTTTTCTGATGGCATGTTAGCATAGCCTTCGTTCCGTGTAAGGTGAAATGAAGATTCGTCAACGATCCGAACTGATGGCTTAGATTCTGTTTCTTGAAGGGCTTCAACCAGGCAGGCCGCGGCTGTTGACTTCCCACTGCAAGGCTGACCACAAATAACAACTAGAGCCATCTGCAAGACTTGTTTTTGTGAGCTTTATAGCCTTTATTCATTACTTCCATATGAAGAACTCTCAAGGAAAAAATAGTGCAATTTATACAATAAAACACTTGCCACCAAAACCACTACTAAGACTATTTTTTTTAACACTAAATTATGAACTCAACATTGTGAGATACACAGATCAGTTCCATTTTCAAACCTAGCCAGACAGTAGTCCTTCCCTTGTCAATTGGTCGTTTTTTTCCCACATCTATTGTTAAAAACGAACATACTATCCATCGAATTCTCACCACACGTAAACTAAGGGCATTTTGATTTGGCATTATCAAAATCCTAGTTCCTAACGCCTTGGATTTGAATCCCATTACAAATCACTGTATCATCTTTTGTTTCCCTAACATCCCTATTGTTGGACAACATTAAAAAATACAGACCGTTCTTTATTAATAATGTTCAAACACAGTTTCAAACAGAGGAATTGAATTGAACTGGAGTAGCCTTCCTTCTCCAAATAAGAATGTGGAAATCAAATAGAACAGATTAATAACAAACTTTTTCATCAAACTGAAACCCCAGCTGAAGTTACATATACTACAGTCTGCAAATCCTAGGATAAGAAAATCCTATAGCGTAGAAAGCTCTTCAATCAAGTCCGCATGATTCGAAATAACTAGGTTTTCTACATATATCAAAGTTAATTCAACACATGATATTTCGAATCAGTGCCACTACAACCAAACACAGATATATACCAACACAACAAATACTGATTCTCATTCTCTCGCCAACATCTTCTTGGCATCTAAACCAGCTAATTTTACGCAATATACATCGATTAATCCAAGACTACTAACCAAACAAGATCACAAAAAAGAAGGGAAAACTAGAATGAACTGTTGGGCAAATCTAGGGGTGGTAATCAGTTCGGTTACGGGTTAACCGAAGCGAATTTTCGGTTAACGGTAACTGAAGACACCTGAAATCGATAACTGCTAACCGAACCAGTTAGCGGTTAACCGGTTTGCAGTCACAAAAGAATTGAAGTGCAAACAATTCAAGTATATTTTTTCCCCAATAATTCGACAGACTGTAGTCATATGAGAGAAGCAGCCATTTCCAATTAATCACAATAATTTGCCTTCATAAAACAAAACTACAACATTATATAATGCTCAAACATCTTAATATCTTATATATATATTATCTAAAACATCTCCAGTGGGAATCGTGGGATATGTAACGCTCAAACAAAAAACTAAAACAAATTAAAAAACATAAACTTTGACATTTCACAAGCTTTACAAAGGGAAGTTCTAAAGTTGAGCATGATACCGTACAAGGGGAAAAACAACATAACATATAGATTATGTAGCGCTTTGAGAGATGAAAACTACTAAACAAGAGACACAAATACTGAAGAAGAAAGCTGTACCTTTATGAGCAGAAAAGCAATAAGCAAGTTCGAAGATGGGGACGCCGCGTGGGTCGCGGCGACGTCGGGTGGAGGCGCAACGAA
Organism: Salvia miltiorrhiza; assembly: GCF_028751815.1. NCBI lineage: Eukaryota > Viridiplantae > Streptophyta > Magnoliopsida > Lamiales > Lamiaceae > Salvia > Salvia miltiorrhiza. The sequence continues at coordinate 29,107,631 of NC_080387.1, forward strand.
GGGAGCTGCCGGCTGGAGGCTAGGGCTCAGACCGGCGGCGGTCTCATCGTCGTTGCTTGGAAACAGAGGGAGTCCGGAGGGTTGAGAATTTGATGGTGACAGTGGCTTGTTGCTGCTGTGCACCGGAGATTCAGAGGAAGAGAGAGTAGAGACGAGGGAGAGGAGAGTCAGGGGGCGGCGGCGTGTCCGGCGGTGGCTGCCGTCGTCTGCCGGAAGAGAGAAGGAGGAAGAGGGAGGCTGGGCGGCGCAGCTGCTGGGTGCGTGTGTTTGTGTGTATGGGTGTGTTGAAGAAGGGTGATAAATGGGTTAGGTTTGGGCTTTGAGAAGTTGGGCTGATTTTTTGTTTATTTTATTGTGTTGTGTTTTGTTTAGAGAAGATGGGCCTATTTTCAATTGAAACTCTTGGGCCCGCTTTTTTTCAATTGAGGCTGATCTATATTTTAAATATGGGCTGTGATTTTTTTTTTAAAGCTGGCCCTTTTAATTGGGCTGCCCTATTTTAATTAATTGGACTATTAATCAGTTTAATTAATTTATTTAATGAATGATTTGCATAATAATATTATATTATTATTATGTGCATATTTTAAGTAATTACTTATCACATGTTTAAAGCATGACATGTATTGCATTTGCATTTTGCAATAAAAGCATTTATGATTTAATTGGTTTTATTTATAATCCATTTATAAAAGAAAATCGAATAAGGATATTGTTGGTGTCCTTAACTCAAGAATTTTAGTTTTCAAGTATTTATTCATTAAATTTTGAAAACTCGGCGTGACGAATCAAGTATGTTTAGTACATCCACTAAGAAGTAAGATTAGCTTTACCAGACCTATTAAGAATAGAATTTCTTGTAGGCTTTGTGGACCAAGGGGATTAGTGCTGCTTTTCCGAGATGAATTTATGTGATTATGATCTTCAGGCTTTGCCTAACCAGGCGGGCTTATTTTTCAAATGTATAAAGTATGATTGAGTTATTAAGCTCTAAATATTTCAATGAAATGCAAACTGTTTATTAAATGATATGCAAACTGTTTATCCAATAAAATATTTATGTGCACTCTGCTCTGTTTAAGGCTCGCAAAGTTAATCAATTGAGGTTCTCTTATGACCTAACATTTGTCTGAGAATCGTGTACACATGCTAGCTGACCTAGTGGGTTGATCTCCATCGGGCACTGGCCAGAGGCGTTATAAGGGTGCTCGACGGGATGTGTTCCGGAGCATGTATCATGTAAGGCCTGCCTGGGTAGCGTCCTGAGGTCAATTCAACTTGTCTGAGTTACGTCCTCAGGGCAACTGCAATGGGAGAAATGGATCCGTCGGTGGCTAAAAAGTCCGGGATCACAGCGAGTAACGGAAAGGGAGTGTGACATGTGCGCACAAATGAAAAATATTTTAACATGCTTAGTGTTGTAAATATATCTTCTAGATATATCTTATGTGTGTTGACCAAGAAACCTAGAGGGAGAATAACACTTGACATCTTCAAGCCACCAGAGTTGACTATCCTCCGTTCACACCGGACGTGTGTGAACGTTCACACCGGACGTTCACACTTGGTTTAACACCTATAAATATGGGTGTGTTGTGAACTTCATAATAACGATATTCGTATTCTCTACTATATTCTCTCGCTTCTCTCTAGTTTATAACACGTTATCAGCACGATAGTTCTAGTCCTCTCATCTTCCTTCGATCGTAAAAGGATTGGAGGTATGCCCTAGGAAAGAATTGTGTCTTTCCAATAAGGTACGACTAATTTTCTTTTCATCTGAATTTCAATCCGTATAATTTTAGTAATCATCTAAATCCAGACGAAAGAAACTTTGAAGTATTAGAATATTATACTGTTTAATATGTTTATATCAATAAATTGGCTTGGAAATAACCAGAAAACGGAATCATGGTAACATATATGCTTTGCATAAAAGAGATTGTTATTGAAATTTGTACAAATTCCCCTTATATTTGTGGTTTGATGCAAATATGTTATATTTGTTTATTACGAATGATATAATTTTCGTTATTCTTGAAGAAATACAAATAATCCTAAAAGTTATATTTTGATGCTATTAAAATAGCATTTGTTTGAGCATATTAAATTAGTGATGCATTTCGAATGATATTGATCTTAATCATTCCACCAAACAAAAGTGAATTTTGATTGGAATTTGGAGGATATAAAGTAAATTTTTGATCTGTACTTAGACGAAATATGTCATTTTATGTAAACTTGTATTTGATGTGGTATAAAAAGTCAATGTGAAATAGTAGATTTTAGAATAATAATAAAGAAAAATATGAAAAGTTCACGCAAAATAGAAGACTATTTTGATAATTGGAGATTCGCCCGATTATGTTAAAAAGATATGATGCCAATAGATTTAATCTCAATATTTTTGTGCACCCTTTCGGTGAGATGACAAACATATATAATTGAGTTTTAATTTATTTTGTTTGTTAAGAGTGCAATATTTGATTGGATCTTATTCTACAAAATCTTGAATATGATTTACTACTACGTGGCAATTCTTGTTTCGTATTATTCAATGTTCTACTACTTGAATCACTATTGATATTATCATGTATTGGGAAATTTTTTAATTCATAGTGGATATATACTTTGTATATTATATATATACAACGTATTTTTTTTAAATAATCTTGAAAAACTCATTGATGCTATTCAAATAGCACAAGTAGTATTCCTGAAGAATATTACATTCAAGATCTTAAATTGATGCTATTAAAGTAGCACAAGTAATATTCCTGAAGAATATTACATGCTCTAAGAGCAAGTAAATTAAATATTTGGATAACATATCCTTGAATCTTTATCTATTTGATTCATATTGTTGCTCCCGATGTAGCACAATCAATATTCCATGAAGGATATTACATACTCTTCAAGAGCAATCCATATTATATGCTTTTGAAAATTAGACCTTGAAGGTCAAACGGCCCTAAAGGCCGAATGGTTGTACTCTTTTTCCCTTACTAAGTTTTTTCCTACGAGGTTTTCTTAGTTAAGGTTTTTAATGAGGCAACTAGTGTAATATATGAGTAAATATATATGTCTTGTACTATTTTCCTCTACCAAATTTTTCCCATGGGGTTTTTACGGAGAGGTTTTTAACAAGGCATGAATATATATATATATATATATATATATATATATATATATATATATATATATATTAATATCATATGAAATCTTGTGATATTTGTCTTGGTAAATAAATACACATATTATTCTTCAAAAGAAGAAGTATTTCCTTAAGTTGACATTAGATGAGAATAATGTTAACATAATATCAGGTGCATCAAAAATCATTGAAGGCTCCGGAAGAGCTTGTATCATTTTGCCAAATGATACTAAATTAGATATTGAAAATGCCCTGCACTTTAGTAAGTAACTTACTAAGTTTCAAGGATATCCGAAATAATGGATACCACATCGAGACAATTATGTGAAAGGTAGAAATGAATATCTTTGCATAAATTCTTTTGTTTCAGGCTATAAGCTGACAAAAGAAAAATTAGCAACACTACCTTCTGGAATGTATTACACATTCATAAAAGCAATTGAGACAAACCATTTCATGAACGTAAAGTTCAATGATACAAAAAGCTTTAAGCTTTGTCATGATAGGTTTGGACATCCTGGAGCGACTATGATGCGCCGAATAATCAATAATTCATATGGGCACAACATAAAGAATCAAAAGGTTCTTTCTACAAATGAATTCTCATGTGATGCTTGTGCGCAAGGCAAGTTAGTCATTAGACCTTCATATACGAAGGATAATACTGAATCTCCATATTTCTTAGAAAGAATTGAAGGAGACATTTATGAACCTATACATCCACCTTGTGGACCTTTTCGATAATTTATGGTATTAATTAATGCCTTTTATAGATGGTCCCATGTATGCTTGCTTTCTACTAGAAATGCAACATTTGCTAGACTACTTGCTCAAATCATAAAATTAAGAGCTCAATTCCCAGACAATTCAATTAAAAGAATTCGTCTTGATAATGCTGGTGAGTTTACATCTCAAGCATTTGATAACTATTGTATGGCTATTGGAATTGAGATTGAACATCCAGTAGCTCATGTCCATACTCAAAATGGTTTAGCGGAATCATTTATTAAACGTCTTCAAATTATTGCTAGACCATTACTTATGAAATCAAAACTACCAACTACTGTTTGGGGTCATGCCATATTACATGCTGCAACATTAGTTCGACTAAGGCCATCAGCAAATCATGAATACTCCCCAATGCAAATTATATTTGGCCGAGAACCTGATGTTCTCACTTACGAACTTTTGGTTGCGCGGTTCAAGTCACAATTGCACTCCCACAACGTACAAAAATGGGTCCCCAACGAAGACTTGGGATATATGTTGGATTTGATTCACCATCGATTATAAGGTATCTAGAACCTTTAACTGGTGATTTATTTACTGCACGTTTTGCAGATTGTCATTTAGATGAAATGACATTTCCAACATTAGGAGGAATAAATCTACATCCAGAAAAGCACAAGGAAATCTCTTGAAATGAGAAAAACTTATCACATTTTGATTCTAGAACAAATCAATGTGAACAAGAAAATGAAAAGATCATTCATTTGCAAAATATTGCAAATCAAATTCCTGATGCTTTTGTAGATACAAGAAAAGTGACACAATCTCACATACATGCTGCAAATACTCTAGCTAAAATTGATATCCCTGAAGGACAAATAGCTTTGGCAGCAAATGAGTCCAAAATTCGTCAAAAACGTGGTCGACCAGTTGGTTCCAAAGATTCTATGCCTAGAAAAAAGAAAGGGGCAAGATATAAACCAAACAATGACGAAAACGACTAATCAATCAAATGAAAGTGATGTAATTCCTAAAGAATTACAAGTATCTGAAAATCATGAGATCTCAATAAATTATTTACATCAGATACTAGAGAGAGAAAATATCATTGTTGATGATATATTTGCCTTTCATATAGCTCTTGAAGTTTTAAATATCAGGATCCTGAACATACATCTGTTGCTAAATGCAAACAGAGACTTGATTGGCCAAAGTGAAAAGAAGCTATAGAAAGGGAATTAAATTCCTGTGATAACCGGAAAGTATTTGGGCCTATAGCCTTAACTCCGGAATCTAAAATCCCTGTTGGATATAGATGGATTTTTGTTAGAAAGAGAAACGAGAAAAATGAAGTTACGAGATATAGAGCAAGACTCGTAACACAAGGTTTCTCACAAAAACCAGGAATTGATTATGAGGAAACATACTCTCCAGTAATGGACGCTATTACTTTTAGATTTTTGATTAGTCTGGCTGTGTCACAAAGGCTTGATATGCGCCTTATGGATGTAGTGACTGCTTATCTATATGGGTCATTAGATACTGACATATATATGAAAATTCCTGAAGGATTTAAAATGCCTGAAGGATTTCAGTCACAACCCAAAAGCATGTATTTAATTAAACTGCAAAAATCGTTGTATGGGTTGAAACAGTCTGGTCGTATGTGGAACAATAGACTGAGCGAGTATCTTTTGAAAGAAGGATACAAGAATGATGATATCTGCCCTTGTGTTTTCATTAAGAAAACCGAAAGTGGATTTGCAATCATAGCAGTTTATGTTGATGATTTAAATTTAATTGGGACTCCTGAAGAGCTCAATAAAACTGCTGAATATTTGAAGAAAGAATTTGAGATGAAAGATTTGGGAAAGACAAAGTTTTGTCTTGGTTTGCAAATGGAACGTATCCGTGGAGGTACGTTTATCCATCAATCCACATATACAGAAAAAGTGTTAAAACGCTTCTATATGGATAATGCACATCCATTAGCATCACCAATGGTCGTTAGATCTCTTGATACTAAGAAAGATCCATTTCGACCAATTGAAGAGGGTGAAACGATACATGGTCCTGAAGTACCATATCTAAGTGCAATTGGAGCATTGACTTATCTGGCTAATAATACTAGACCAGATATAGCTTTTTCTGTTAATCTTCTAGCAAGATTTAGCTCTGCACCCACTTTGAGACATTGGAATGGTGTTAAGCACATTCTACGTTATCTAAAGGGTACCATTGACCTTGGATTATATTATCAAGAAAATTCTGATAATACTCTAGTGGGGTATTCGGATGCAGGATTTTTATCCGATCCACATGAAGCTAAGTCACAAACTGGATATATTTTCACATGTGGTGGAACTGCTATATCATGGAAGTCTGTGAAACAAACCTTGACTGCAACATCCTCAAATCATTCTGAAATCATTGCAATCCACGAAACAAGTCGAGAATGTGTATGGTTGAGAAATGTGACGAGTCATATCCAAGAGTCGTGCGGGTTAGCTTCATCAAAGGCCAAACCAACTGTTTTATATGAAGACAATGCTGATTGCATCGCGAAACTCAAGGAAGGATACATCAAAGGAGATAGGACGAAGCATATTTTTCCAAAGCTCTTCTACACACACGACCTTCAAAAGGGTTACGATATCGACGTGCAACAAATTCGCTCAAGTGAAAATCTGGCGGACTTATTCACCAAGGCATTACCAACATCGACATTCAGAAAGTTGGTACACGAGATCGGCATACGTCGACTCAAAGATATTCAATGATCTCAAATTCAGGGGAAGCAGTTGTACTCTTTTTCCTTCGACTAGGTTTTGTCCCATTGGGTTTTCCTAGCAAGGTTTTAATGAGGCAACATTTTTTAGGGATTGGTCAATCAAGGGGAAGTGTTGTAAATATATCTTCTAGATATATCTTATGTGTGTTGACCAAGAAACCTTTTAAGACTTCCGCTATAGCAGTAAATAATGTCTTGTCTTTTGTTTTCTCAACTTAAGACTTTCATATCAGATTTAGAATGATTTCTCTGATTGAGCCTAAACACTTAACTCTTAGTTTTATGCTAATGAATACAGGTTATCAGAAGTATGAAACAAAACTTGTGATCCAAATGGGCCTAGCCCGACTTGTTACCTTCTATTCGGTTTCAACAAGGATTTTTCCTTGTGTTATTTCATGATTTAGTTTCTCCTCGATTGTATTTATTCATTCAAGAATTGGGGTGAGACAGTGTTGCTCTATCTAACTCGTAGAGAGAATTCGCCTCTGTTAGCCGTGCACCCTGTGTTGCCATAGTGGGCTGCAACACTTTAACATCCTTGGTTTTCGAGTCTACTCTTTTTGTCAGGTATGTCACAGCATCCACTATGGCAGCATACGATATTTCAATCCCATCTCGGGAGGGCCGTAGCTCAAACAACGGTGAATCCCAACGGTTTCTGTTGTCCGGCCTCTCAAACCTTCTAACCAGATCTTCAAATATTTTATCATCATAATTCGCCTCTGATTTCTCCCTCCGTTCTTCATTCCATTTCCGATAGTATGTCTCTTCAATATCACAATGCACGACACAATATCTTGTACCAGCTGCCCGAGCCAGACACCATAGCTCGTATTTGTACCCCTTTATGCTGTTCAAAGAATCCACTATAATAATATTGTCTCTAGACAACGACCTATCAACTTCGGATCTCAATACTCCCCTTAAATTCTTTTCTGATGGCATGTTAGCATAGTCTTCGTTCCGTGTAAGGTGAAATGAAGATTCATCAACAATCCGAGCTGATGGCTTAGATTCTGTTTCTTGAAGGGCTTCAACCAAGCAGGCCGCGGCTGTGACTTCCCACTGCAAGGCTGACCACAAATAACAACTAGAGCCATCTACAAGACTTGTTTTTGTGAGCTTTATAGCCTTTATTCATTACTTCCATATGAAGAACTCTCAAGGAAAAAATAGTGCAATTTATACAATAAAACACTTGCCACCAAAACCACTACTAAGACTATTTTTGAACACTAAATTATTGCAGACTAAATTATGAACTCAACATTGTGAGATACACAGATCAGTTCCATTTTCAAACCTAGCCAGACTGTAGTCCTTCCCTTGTCAATTGGTCGTTTTTCCTACATCTATTGTTAAAAACGAACATACTATCCATCGAATTCTCACCACACGTAAACTAAGGGGTATTTGGATTTGGCATTATCAAAATCCTAGTTCCTAACGCCTTGGATTTGAATCCCATTACAAATCACTGTATCATCATTTGTTTCCCTAACATCCCTATTGTTGGACAACATTAAAAAATACAGACCATTCTTTATTAATAATGTTCAAACACAGTTTCAAACAGAGGAATTGAGCTGAACTGGAGTAGCCTTCCTTCTCCAAATAAGAATGTGGAAATCAAACAGAACAGATTAATAGCAAACTTCTTCATCAAACTGAAACCCCAGCTGAAGTTACATATACTGCAGTCTGCAAATCCTAGGATAAGAAAATCCTATAGCGTAGAAAGCTCTTCAATCAAGTCCGCATGATTCGAAATAACTAGGTTTTCTACATATATCAAAGTTAATTCAACACATGATATTTCGAATCAGTGCCACTACAACCAAACACAGATATATACCAATACAACAAATACTGATTCTCAGTCTCTCGCCAACATCTTCTTGGCATCTAAACCAGCTAATTTTACGCAATATACATCGATTAATCCAAGACTACTAACCAAACAAGATCACAAAAAAGAAGGGAAAACTAGAATGAACTGTTGGGCAAATCTAGGGATGGTAATCAGTGATGAAGGCATGGATTTGATGAAGGCACACTCGTGATAATGTTCTATAATGTCTGCGGGGAGCGTACACGGATGCACATGGATACAGCTGCAGGTGGCTCTCTACTCCAGAAAAGCAGTTCTGAAGCATGGAGCATTATGGATAGTATGGCTTCTACGAGCTATCAATGGCCATCAGAGAGAATACAATTGAAAAAAGTTGCAGCTGCTTCCAGTTCTGATCCTATGGCAGCGATGGTTACTCAGCAGGCAGCGTTTGCTACGCAGCTGGCAGAGCTGACTACTAAGATCAGTGAGTTGAATCGAGGTCAGCCAGTAATGTATGGCAGAGGTCAGCAATATCAGCAGGGCCAGCAGCAGTTCCAGCCAGGAGGACGCCCGCAACCGAATCTTTCTTATGGCAACCCAAACAATGTTGTGCAACCTCCACCAGGATTCTCTGTTTCTAGTGGAGGGGTAATCAATGAGCCAAAGAAAGATTCGATGGAAGACATGATGAAGCAGATGCTCATGAAGATGACTGGGATCGAGACAAATGTGGGAAATAAGATATCTATCATGAGAGATCACTTAATTACCTAGGATTGACAGTAGTGTTGCTTGGAAATTGGCCCGGCTTGTGCTGCGCAGCTGCTTGCTTGGTTGGTAATTAATAGATTTTCTTGAGACCTAACGGAGATAGATAATTTACTAATCTACGATCGTTGCTGCTCTAGCGAGAGTGATTGATTAATTAAGTGATCTCTCATCATAACTGGATTAAACTGGTACATAGGATTGATAGATTTATTGCATAGATTTAGTTAATGAATTTACTACCCTAGGATCAGTTGTCTTTTAATATTTGATTTTTCCTACGTGTTTTGATTTATTGTTATTTGCGTTTTAGTTTAAGTTAATCAAACCTTCTTTATTTTCGTTTGCCTGTCTACTGTTATAGTCTGTTTAGGAGATAGCTAGAGTTATTTTGTTGTGTCAGTCCCTGTGGATACGATATTCGATTGCTGTTTATACTACAATTACACCGTGTTAGTTGCGGTATTTTTATTGCTAAGAAAATAGTGATCAAAGAACTAACTAAAACATGAATTGAAAGAACTATAATAAACTAACTAAGAATAGAATTCGAAACTAGAACTATGAAAGTAATAAAAACCAAAAGTCTTTGGTTGCCTAGCGGAAACTAAAGATTAGGGTTGAGGATGATTCTAACTAAGTGCAGGAGGCAGAAGAATTATTTTCTTAATTCACGTTTAAGCCTCTTTTATAGACTTCCTTCCAACCCTAATTATCATCAAACTCGCCTTGCAAAACTGGACTCTTAGGGAAATAGAATCGTGCATTCAAAGGTAAGTCCAGCTGGATCGTGCTCTGCAAGTAATCTTAGCTCTGGAGAGAAATTGTAGCTGTAGCGAGAAATCGCCAGCTCTGGAAACGTGTTAACTCTGGCGGTCATGGCAGAGATGGAAGTCAGCTCTAGAAAGTTCAGCTCTGGCGAGTCATGGTAGAGCTGGAAGTACGGTCTGGAAAGTTAAGCTCTATTGAGTTATGGCAGAGCTGGAAGTCAGCTCTGGAAATTTAGCTCTGCTCTGACAAGTTTGTTCTGCTCTGGAGAATTCAGCTCTAATAGTGAAGTTCAGCTCTGGAGATGGTCAGGTCTAACTATGGAAGTCAGCTCTGGCTCTGGCATATCCGCGCAGCTCTGCTCTAGCGCGGGCTTTTCAGCTCTGGACACCAGTTTGCGCCTAAGTACGCCATTCTAACCCAAAATCTCCAAAATAACACTCTTCCATCTATAAAATCTAAATCTCCTGCAAAGCATAAAACAAACCTATAAACGCACCAATTTCCAGGATATTTAGCTTAAAATTAACACATGCAAACCCTCGAATTTAGAACAATTAGGCATAAATCACTTCTCCCTCACTCACTTCATATCCGTACTCACCATTCTAGACTATACTACATTCAATTGACTCAAATTTGTTGGCCTCAAACAGCTTTATAGCATTTGGAGCCTATTCACTCTTCCAAGACAACAAGGCAGATTTCCTATCTGTAATCCTCTTCATACACAATAACCTAATGTCTTCTAGCATACTGATAATGGGTTTATGTCTAGCATCAATTATGTTAGAATTGAAAGACTCAGAAAGGTCATTATCTACCATGTATGTAAAGGCTCTGGTGCTTTGATATGCCCTGCTCCAGTTGGCTGGAGGATAGTGTAGTAGGTCACATGCAGCCTTCTTGTTTATTGACTTGATTTTGGCAATGTTGAGCTTGAACTCTTCCTCATATGAGCTCCAAGAAGCTAGCCAGAATCGTTTTTTCAGCTCCTCTCATCTCCATTTTTTACTGCTGTTGGAGTATATATGCCTTGCACACTATATGTGTTTGGCATATGGTGTGATCTCTTTCACTGCCTCCATTAAACCCTGTTCAATCGCATATTACTCAGTTGCACAAAAAGCAAAAAGTAACAATTAAACAAAGGGAAAAGACTATATAATCCAATACCTTTTGCATGTCAGACATTATAGTAAGCTCATTTCCTTCTTCCAGTTGTAGCTCTTGCTTTAACCACCTCATGAACCATGTCCAGTTGTTCCTATTCTTCTTATTAACTACTGCCCAGGCAATAGGGATTACCCCATCATTGCCATCCTGACCTACTATAGTCAGTAGACAGCCGAATGTAACACCCTTTAGGTGGCAGCCATCTAAACATATCAGCTTCCTACAGCCCCTCATCCAATTCAGCTTTAATGGCTCTAGCAGTACAAACATCCTCTTGAATGCCCTTCTCCCATTCTGTAATTGGTCATTGGACATTGCACTTCCATCTTTGATCCAAGCATCACTTCTTTCACCTTATCTACATATACACATAACCTATTGAACTCATCCTTGTAACTACCCTCTAGCTTAGTTATTATATCCCTCTTCTCCCTCACTTGTGCAAATTGACATGGAGTTTCAAATGATCTTTAACATGTCCATGCATGTCCTTTGAAGTGTGTTGGATTTGTATACTGAAAGCAAGAACGTTTTATGCTTGTATACAATATTTCTTAAGTTCACTATCTAATCTCCTATCTGATTGTGTTCATGATTGCATATGTATGTTCTTTATCTCTATATAAGTAGATTATATGGTGTGTTGTAGATCACAGAAGACCATAGAATTGGAATAACCTTAAGAGATATAAAATGATCACAACCGAAATAACTCTAGGACAAGTTATTGGTTTAGGCTGCAGTATAGATGGAAGTAGTTTGTCTTGACTACTTGTCTATACTGGTACGTCATAACGTATTGATAGGACCACAGTGAGATGTATTCTTCTGTCTGACTTAAGTGAAGAATCAAGATCTCGGTGACTTAATAGAATCTTAATACTAATAAGTTTTCAAATATATATGTTAATTCGTATATCACTTTGACTTAATATGGGTGAGAGTTATATAGTAACTTGAGTACTCTGTATCTTGGGTGATAGCAGTTAATATATGATATTTGATTATCTGTATTAGTAACCGTATCCGGTATAGGATAATGACATTCCCTTAAGGAGCTCAATAAGGTTTATTGCGTTAAATCCTGCAAGTTGATTAAGTTCAGGCGCAATAATAAGGTTTGAGTGGTACTGCTTAAGGATTACAAAGAGATTAATTAATTTAAGCTATCAGAGCTCTAATTAATTAATGGATGTCGGATATTTTAAATATGGGGATTTAATAAGTCTGAATACAAGCCACGACTCATCACCGGCAATAAAGGGGTAAGTCAATATTGGTTCTCTAGTGGAATGAACTAATATTTATAAATTAATTATGGTCTGGGCTGACCATGGATAATTAATTTATTTGAGGCCCATCTTTATTCCTTGTATCTGGTCCCTGGACTGGCCCAAAGTCTCCTAGCCCTAGAAGGAGTAGAAATCGTTCCCTACACCTAATCTGCGCCCCCTACACGTATTTTAATTTTTTAAATACAGCTGTCAGCTCTCAGGAAAACACACTGATAAAATTAGGGTTTTGAGAGCTGTGTGGGGCGCAGGAAATCGTGTGGAGCATTCTCTCTTGGGACTTTCATAGAACGTTGTCCATCCAACGGTGAAAGCTGAGCGGGATACAGTTCAGAAGATCTGAGCTGGAGTCAGATTTTCGCAGGAAATCAAGTTCTGGCAGTATCCGAAGAACAGCCATAACTTCCTCTACAGAAGTCCGATTGTGGTGAAACAGGAGGCCACGGAAAGCTCTTTCGAAGACGAAGAAGTCGTATTTCTACACAAAATACGATTGGAGGTCGTTTGAGGGGTCAAACAGAGCGTTGAAGTTGGCTGACCTGTTCAGCGACGGATTGACGAATTCTTAGGAATTCTTCAGGTATTTTCTAACTCCAACGTGCAGCATTTAAATTCATAGGAGCATGTTTAAGATTAATCGTTGTATGATAAATTAATAATAACCAAGAAACGATCATCGGGCAAAGCGGAACGTTAATTCAATTTAATATTCCTTCAAAGTGAACTTAGGATTCCTATACACAGCAGCTTTAAAGTATTTAGCTAAGTAACCTTTACTTGCACTGGGTACTTCTATTTGTTTATAGCAGCCCCTGGACATCCCCATCTTTTGAAACAAATAACATAAATCGACAACTAGCCTCATTCTTGCACACTACTCTAATTCTTCTTGGTTCATTTTTCAGAAACTTTAACTTATAACCAAATTTTACCCCATAGGCATTAATGGCATCCCTACAGTCCTTGGCATTTGCAAATGTCATACCCAAAGCAAAGCCACCCTCTTCACCATCTTGTACAGACCCCATAACTTGCTCTACCACTACCATCTTCTTCACTATCTGAAAACTCTTTACTGTATACACTAGAATCACTCACCAGCTCTGCCTCTCCTTCAACATCTCTCTCATCCACATGCCCCTCTTCACTATCAAATTTTGCAACATAAACATCATCTAATTCATTTATACCCTCTAAACCTTCCCCAACACTCTCAACAATTTCAGTGACCTCTACCCTTTCTCCAGCCTTCTCACCCTCAGTAATATCTACCCTTTCTCCAACCCTCTCTTCCTCAGTAACATTACTAATTTGCACACCATGGACAATCTCTAGATCATCACCAACACTCTCCTCTGGAAACAATAATAGCAGTGTGATAGAAGGCATAGGATCCCTATCGTGGTCAGCAAATAGTTCAATTTCTTGTTGGCCAACTAGTTCAAAATAATCAAAAACTTGGCGACAATGTTTAGCATCCCTAAGGAGAACTAGACCATCATCTAATTGACGGTCCTCATCTAGGGCATATACTCTATTAGGTGGAGAAGAGTAGCATTTCTCGAATTCAATAAGAACTCTATCGTAGGTCATATTATCTACGGTTTCTTCAATTTCCTCATAATTAAATCCATCATAACACAATTCACCAGTCTCATCATCTTTCTTCCAAATACCCCAAAAGTTGAAAACAAAATTAACAGACGGCATGCTGGACACAAAGATAGATGAAACACAAAAAATTTATCAAAATGTTGATCACGAACCATTCGAAAAATTGAAAAAAAAATTGACATCAAAGGGGAATTACATGTTCTGTAATAACCATTATTGAAACTTAAAATATGATGAATACTAACCTTTTTGTGGTTGCACTGCTTGTTCTTGTTCGTCGTCGGCGAAGATTTCTCCGGGCTTCTCCTTCGATTATCTTTGGAATGGCAAAGGTTTGGGTGGGCGACGCTTGGAATGCTTGTTCGGTGCCAAAAACCCGCGTAAATACTTATGGTGGGCCCCACTTTTTAATTAAATAATAAAAAAAGTGTTGATTGACGGCCGTAAACGGCGTTAGGTCAGAGGGGCAATCTGCACAGTTTTTTTGAGTTCGTGGGTTTAGTTGCACATACAGTGAGTAAGACGGGTTATACGCTATAGGGGCTACTATTTCGGGGGCCAATCTGCACCTTTTTCCCTTAAATAATTTCACAAATTTATACTCCCTTCGTCCCTTTAGTAGTGTCTCATTACTTTTGGACACGAAGATTAAGGAGTGTGTAAAAAGTACTCCCTCCATCCCACGAATCTTGACACGTTTTCCTTTTTGGGCCGTCCCACGAATCTTGACACGTTTCCTTTTTTAGTAATAATTATTACCTTCTCTCTCCTACTTTATCACATTTATTATATTCTCTCTCCTACTTTATCACTTTTATTACCTTCTCTCTCCTATTTTATCAATTTTATACTTTATTAATTACACACTTAAAACACTAATCTACAACTCCTTAATTCCCGTGCCAAACCCAAACGTGTCAAGACTCGCAGGACGGAGGGAGTAGATAAAGTGGGTTGGTAAAAATTATTTAAATATTAGGTATAAAGAGAGAATATATTGCCAAAAAGAGAATGAGACATTACTATTGGGACGACCCAAAAAGAAAAATGGGACACTACTATTGGGACGGAGAGAGTATAATAATAAATTTCCTTCGAATTTCGACGAGCTATTTACTAGTATACTACTTAATACAATAAACATCAACTTCTTAAATTCCGTGCAGAAAAGAATCGTCTCACTTATGTTGGGACAGAGGGAGTAACAATTACTACAAATCTATAGTATAATTATTTTTTGTTGATTCCTACTTAGTATTGAAATTATATTTTTTATTAATGAATAAATAATTTCAAAATTTGTATAACAATAAATTCGAACATCAATTTTTTTACCTAAGTCATCAACTACTCTATTCATCAACCAAAACATATGGACAAAATGATAATTTATTACTCATTAAATTATTGAGCCTTTCCATACTAAATTATAGTAGCATTAATTT
This sequence comes from Salvia miltiorrhiza, assembly GCF_028751815.1. Classification (NCBI taxonomy): domain Eukaryota; kingdom Viridiplantae; phylum Streptophyta; class Magnoliopsida; order Lamiales; family Lamiaceae; genus Salvia; species Salvia miltiorrhiza. The sequence continues at coordinate 29,123,205 of NC_080387.1, forward strand.
ATGATACAAATCTTTATATATATAAAAAGCAAAGTAAATGTAATTTCTTTCAATTTGAAGGACATAATTGGAATTGAAGTGAAAATTTATAAAGCAAAAAAACTGCCAATCATTTCCACAAACTACAAAATCGTGCATTATCTCTCTTTTTATTTTTTAATGAAGCTTCTTTGTGTTTTTAAGACAACTAATTTTTTTTAACGAATTCAATTACTATATCTTTATATATATAAAAAGCAAAGTAAATGTAAATAAGTTCAATTAGAAGGATATAATTGGAATTGGAAAAAATAGTAGTTAAAAAATAAAAATAAAATTTAATATATTGTATCTATTTTAAAATAAAAAAAAATGCCAACAACTAAGCATAATTAGAAACCGTCAAATTCCGTCAAATTCGATTTCAAAAAAAAGTAACCGTCAAATTAAATTAATCTTTTATTTTTTATCTTTTTTTTATTTTATAGATAGAATACATATTTTTAAAAATTTCAAGCAATTATGTATTAGATAAAATATATAATGTGCATCTTGAATGAAAGCTCACGAAATGACCTTTAATTTGATATATAATATGTGAAAAATAGATTTAAAATAAGCAAGTTATAATAATTTAATTAAAATGATAATACATAATATATATACATATATATATATATGTATATATGTATGTTATTTCAAAAATTCAGATGTTATTTTAGTTTTATTTGTTATTTCTTTCTTTATTATATAAAATGCAGACCTTATTTTTAATTAAATATTATATTTTTGCATAAATTACATTGATTATATTAAACTATTAGATCAATTTACAAATAATAAATTTGATATTAAAATTAATTTGTTTTACGTTATAATTATGATCTCTACGCCCACAAAAATAGCATATTTTTGTCATTTAAGGACGTTCACAAAAATTAGTCTCATTATAAATTTGGAAAGTTTGCATCAGGTGATGGATTTGATGAATCTTTTTCTTTACTCACAATATAATTAATTATAATTATTTACACTTCTTTTTAAATATGATCATTTATTCATTCACAATACACTAACAATTTTTATTAAAATTTGTATCATCTCTTTCTATGACTATTTTTTGTGAAAGAAAAAAATATAAATATATAAACAATTTATGCAAATTTAAGATGACAATCACCGCGCATAGCGCGGGAGATACACTAGTAAAACTTTATTCGCCCAGTATTTGAACAATTTTCATTAATGGCCAATTGCCATGGATATTTTAGGGGACAGAACGGTCATTTAATACAGCAATGGACTTGGAAAATCACTTTAGGTCTCAACTCCCTGACTTAAACTCTACGCTAAGGAAGTACGATTGTGGGCCTCATGGCAAGATTTTTACAAATATAGCCCCACACGATTCTCACGAAACATCTATACATCTCAAATAAACTAATGCCAACTACTCAAATTTGATTAGGGCTTGGAGAAACAATTCTATGAATCACATATTTTAACAAGATTAATATAACTTTATAACCCAATATATTTAACGACCTTTCACTAGTGTCCCATCTTCAGCATATTACTATTATTATGAAAATCCATAATGTTTAAAAGAAAATTCCATTAATGTCCCTCCGTTGAATATCCGGCGTTCATGTAACATGGCAAACCGGAAAGCGCCACATAGGCTACATGTAGATAAAGAAATACATCAAAATCATACATTAGAATGACGTAGATCTTTGTTCTTCTTAGGATTGAGCCTTTATTATTATTTTATTTTATTTTTTTATAAGTTAATAATATACATAAAAAAAAATTAAAGGTCTCGTCACGATGAACTCGATCGAACCCAAGACTTCATTATATATTGAGCCCTTATTATTGACTCTCAGTATCTCTGGCGAAACGTACAATCCTTTTTATGTGGTGAAGAAGGTGATTAATTATTCTTATTTGGGGTTTTTGCAAAAAAAATCACAAACAATTTTGAATTTGTAATTTTAACGCGACTTTGGAAGTGTGGCGAATTAAATCATAATTTTTTCAATTTTTGTAACCGGAATGATGAGTTGGAGCTTATGTGGATTATTTTTGCCACGTATTGAATTGCTGAGTAAGATTAAATGATATAAACAGTAGAAAATGGTGTTTTTTTTTTATTTTGATTGTATAAACAGTAGAAAATGGTGTTTTTTTTAATAATAGGACATGGTACTAATTTTGCAAGTCCAACTATCGATTTTGAAACTGATGTGTGTTCTCTGATTTCGAGTATGATGGAATTTTGAGATGAATTACACATATGTTTGCTTCAAGTGTTGATCATAAGTGACGTATTGCCATTTCCTGTTTCTTTGGTTGGATTTGATACATCTGCATATGTTCTTTAGCTAAATTTGATACATCTGCATAAGTTGAAATTTACTCGGTGTTTCTAAATTGTTTTTGAAGGTCAATTTGTAGGCTTTTCATTTACTCCTTTCAATATTCTAAAAATGCATAGCATAAAAATTCTAATAACAAATCAGGAACTACCGATTTATGTAGATGATGTCAAGCAAGATTAGATATGTAAGAAAAGTTATGTTGTCCAGATTTCTGTTACTAGTACTACATAACCTTTTCATATATATTTTCTAGAATCTAATGCTGCTCAATATTTTTGAATAAGAAGAAAAATCGGATACAGTGGGCTTACCTGAGCACGAGGCTAAAAACATTAAATAGGTGAAAGCTAGAGAGAGTCAAAGAATGAAATTAAGGGGGGTGTATTCGTTGTGGAATTTGATGGATTTCTATGGATTTTAAAAGTCTGGGTGTATTCGTTCAAGACTTTTAAAAGTCTGCAGAAATCTGGGTGTATTCGTTCAAGACTTTTAAAAGTCCATATAAATCTAGGTGTATTCGTTCAAGACTTTTTAAAATCCATACAAATCTAGGTGTATTCGTTATTCCATTGACTTAAAATCCGGAATGACTTTCATGGATTTCATCCAAAAAATACACACGACGAATTCCGGCCAAGAACCACGAGAATTGAAATCCATGAAGTTTTAAGCGAGCGCTGAGTTCCAGCGCCCGCGGCCAAGAAGCCAGCGAGCGCTGAGTTCCAGCGCCCGCTGGAACTCAGCAATCGTTGACAAGAGATACAGAATTCGTTCATCTACCCTCTAAAGTCCCTTCTCACCCTTTTTTTTTAAGAATTATCGCCTCTCTCTCTCACTTTCTACTGACACTCATATTTCTCTCTCACACGGTTCGGCTCTTTCTCCCTCCATCTCTGACTCCGGCGAAGTCCAACGTCGCCGCCGCCGCTTGGGCCGACGAGCTCGCCGCTGGAGCTGCTGCTGCTCGCCCGGAGTAGAGATCGCCGCCGACTACCGCTGCTGCTTCGCTGGAGTCGCGGCCTGGAGCTGCCTGAGATCGACGGTCTGGAGTTGCTGCTGCTCGTCCGGTGGTCAGCGACTCGCTGGAACCCATAAAAAGTCACAAACAAAAGAAATACGTTTTGATATAAACAAGCACTTGCAGACTACAAAAAATCCGAAAAAAAAAAAGGAGAATGATAGGGTGAATGCAACATTCAGAATCGGAACCTGAGTGGTTTCGCGCAAATTAGCGCCGGAAATATTCATGATTTTGCAACTCAAAATTCAAATGAGAACACAGAGAATTCTTTGATGTTGATGGCGGCCGAAGCTCGACACATTCATAATCGACCATGGCACTTTTGTTTACTGAGAAATGCACTAAGCCCCTCAAATTGTTGATGGTGGCCGACACATTCATAATAGATTTGACCTCTCTTAATTTTCTGTTTTGCTAATAAGACTTGACGTGGATGTATTTTGTTCCTTGTATTGTTAATCTTGTTTAGATGTTTAGGGAGGTAAATCCCAGCGGTCGCTGGAATTGCTAATAATTATGTGTAAATCCCAGCGCTCGCTGGAACTCAGCGGTCGCTGGGTCTTTTCTAGCGGGCGCTGGTTCTCCGCGGGCCCTGGTTTCATGGAATTCAATTCCAAAATTATCCCGTAAAGTCTTCGAAAATCAGTGAAAATCGGGGTGAAATCCAACCACGAATTCTTTGAAAGTCGTCTGGAATCTATGTGAATTCCATGGAATTTAAATTCCATGGACTTTTTAAAGTCTGTGGAAATCCACAACGAATACACCCCCCTAAGGATGCACCGTGCACTTACTTGTTTTGCATTTTTTATTATGTCAATATTTATAAAACACTTAATCTTACTCGGCAATTTAATACGTGCCAAAAATAATCCACATAAGCTTCAACTCATCATTCCGACGATCAGAAAAAATTGGGAAGACGAAATTGCAAAAATTAAAAAGATTATGATTTATTTCGCCATACTTTAAAAGCCGCATTAAAATTGCAAAATTAAAATTGTTTATGATTTTTTTTTTTGCAAAAAACCCTTCTTAATTTATTATCCGAATCGATTGAATTGTATTCCCAAGTGAATTTACAGTATGGGAAATCAAGCATATTTAATTTAACGAAAATTAGAGTTTACAATATGTAACAAATAATTATTCAATACAAAACTCATCTGTATTCTTAGCAATTAACAAGATTAATATCTTATCACATGAGACTTTCTCATAAGTTTGCCATATTTCTGCTGTTTTTGCTCTTCTATTGGCCACGCTACTGATGACTGCAGGAAGAACTTTGAAATGGAATCCTCTTCCCCGGCCAACAATAAGGGAACAAGGTCAGAAGTCTGGCGGCATTAGGGGTAAAAACAGGAAATCTAGGGGACGTTATGTTGATTTGTGGCGTCAGGTTCCAAAACCCCCGAGGGGACTCACCATGCTTCTGTTTCTGAAGGCTATAGCAACGCTGGGGATCAGCCCAAACACGATGGATCGAACACCACACCAACTGTTGGAGTCTCTACTTCCAATGCGTTTGCTATCCTTGGAGTAGAGGATCACAAGGAAAATCCTGAGGAGAGTCGGTCCTCTCGTAGTTCTCCTCCGATTCAAGTTGTTGCTAATACTTCTCCAACCCGACAATTGGCGGATACGACTACTGCTTTTGATACACAGATTGCTACTGTCAGTCCAGATCTGGCTTTGGTTGTGACACCAGGAAAGGCGACGATGGATGATCCCCCCATAACTCGCGGCCGAGGGCGTCCGAAGAGGGCTACCAAGAAGGGGAAGGTTTCTGATTCCTCTATCAAGCATCGGCTCCGGCGTATAATCAAGAATGGTATGTCTTCGGATTTCCAAAAAGCAGCTGGCCGTGCTGCTGGTGCCGCGTTGCAGGGCGCCGTTCTGAACACCCCATCGCCGGTGGAGTTCTTCAATAAAGTGCAACATGCTAAGTCCGAAGGCGCGATTCTGCAGAATTTTGTGGTCCACTCGAATTCGAACGCAACTCGAGCTATGTCGGCCGTGGTTTCTAAAAGATGGGGAGATATGTTGGACGAGGAAGACACTCTAAAATCATTCTCCTAGTCTTGGTTTGTTTGTTTTTCGATTACCCGTAGTTTCTTGCAGGTGTTTTCACTTGTTTTGTTTTTTCCCTAGTCGGACCTTTTTTATTCTTTTTTAATCAAATTTCTATTTCAGCAGTTCTATCGCAAACGTGTTTAATAGGTTTATTTAAATAATCTATAATCTATAATATATTAAAATGACAACTTTTAGTTTGAAATTAATTACTCCCTCTGTCCACAATTTAAAGCCCTATTTGCCCTTAAAATTTTGTCCACAAATTAAAGCTCTATTCTACTTTTTGTACTTTTTTACTCTCCTTCTTTTCCTATATTTACTACTACCTTTTACCACTAATGGACTCACCTTAAAACACTTTTATCACTTTTATATTCTATATTTATTACACTTTATCATTAGTGGACCCACTCACAACACCTTTATCACTTTAGTCAACTACATTTATCACTTTAGTCGAGTTACCTTTATATTTCACTTACAACACCTTTCTCAATTCTCACATTTCTTAGTTTCCATGCCGACTACAAAGTGGGGCATTAAATTGTGGACGGAGGGAGTATAAAATTAAGTGGCAATTTTGTAGTTATAATAAAATTAAAAATTTATTTATAAATTATATTTTTTATTTCTATTTTTTTCTTTATCTTCTTATTTGTTTTATTTCTTTCTAAAATTATAAAATTTGACTAATTATAAAATATTTAATATGCATATCAAATTAAAGATCATAATAAGAGCTTCAATTTGATATATTTTATATAAATATTTGATTTAAAATGTATAAGTTAGATTTATTTAAAAATTAAAATTAAAAAAATTATTTCTCCTCTCTCATCTTTTTTGAAATAAATATATTTTTAATTCTTTTTATTTTTATTTTTATTTTTTAACTTATTTTTTTTCTTTTCATAATATCAATTTTTATTATTGTGAGTTCTTTATTTTATTTTATTTTCAATATTCAGCTAAAATATATTCTATCAAAATTACATTGTTTAAATTTGTATCAATTTTATATAAATATAAAAACATTTCTTGTGCATTGTATGGGATGCAAATACTAGTGGATTATAATTAAGAGAGAGATGATGGTTATTTAATTATTAGATGGATGAACTTTGGATATACTCCCTCCGTCTCATATATATAGGTTGATTCACATTTACACAAAGATTAAGAAAAATAATTGCAAATGAAAAGATATAAGTAAACTTTTTAATATTCCATATTTATTATGTAATGATGAATTAAAGTTAGAGTAAATTAAAGAATTAAATAGGGATATAATAGTAAATGAGTAAAAAAATATTATTTTTTATAAAAATAAATCTATATATTTGAGGCATTCATTAAAAAAAAGTCTATATAATTGAGACGACGAGAGTATCTATTACTTCCATAATGAATTGACAACGAATTATAATTTAATTTAGTAAAACGCTTACACTCTAATTATTAAATTAGTCACCATAGGATAGGAAGAAACAGAGAACCGTATCGATGTATTAAAAAAATGTCAAACCTTGCCTAAATGAACCTTAATTAGCAATTATAGAATTTGGTCGGAGATGCTATTCCATCCATGCAAGTACAACCCAAAATAATAATGGAAAGGGACCCGCCAATCCTACTTTAATAGAATTTGATGTAACAAATTATGGGATTTGACCAAAGGAATTTAACACAAATACTAAATTTAGAAAGATATGCAATCATAAACATAATGTATGTATGTTGGGGTTTGTCGAAATAACTCGATTCAAAATCTCCTCATGTTTAATATATAGTTTATCTAATACAAAATCTATAGTGCGGATGGATGCATGGAAAGGTGCCCTTTATCTAAAACCATAGATGAGGTTGATTATATGTTTGATCACTTAAAAAAATTGAATGGATCACCGTCTAATTGAGTCATTGATAATGTCGTCAATTGTTAACATTACTCCTGTCGTTACGGAAAGAATGAATCATGATTTGACTACTCCCTACACTCAACAGGAAATTGTTAAGTCTCTCAAACATATGCATCCCTTAAAGGTCCTCGGGCTAGACGGTATGCCTGCCCTTTTTTACTCCTCTTGTTGGTCTTCTGCGAAATCTGATATTATCTCTATGCTTCTTGATATTCTTAATAATAGTGCATCTTCTGGTCCTCTTAATTTTACGTTTATATGTCTTATCCCTAAGGACATGTTTGATAGCCCTAGATAAAACAAGATAGATAAATAATCATATCTTATCTAAGCGTTTGATAGCAATATTGATTAACAAAAAGGCCCGCTCTTATATCATTGTTTCACTGGAAAATTTAATATCTCATCCCCTCTGGTATTATTTATCTAAGTTTTATTTGTTTAAGTTTTATTAATCACCATTTATCTCAATTTATATATCAGACACACCCTAAGAAGAAAAAGTGTGTTTATCCGTTTGATTTTCGTCCCATTAGTTTGTGTAATGTTGTGTATAAGCTTGTTTCTAAGGTCATCACCAATCGTCTCAAGTTGTGTCTGCCGTCTATTATTAGTTAGAGTCAGTCCGCTTTTGTTCCTGGTCGTCTTATTACTGATAATGCTCTTTATTGGCTTTTGAGATTTTTCATATGATGAAGCTTAATAAAGCTAAATCTAATGGCGTGTTTGCTTTCAAACTGGACATGGCAAAAGCCTACAACCGTGTAGAGTGGTGTTTCTTGAAATCTATTATGTTGCATTTGGGATTCAATCCCTCTTTTATGGATCTGGTTATGAGATGTATGACAACAGTTTCTTTTAGAGTGCTTGTTAATGGTTATCCTGGTGATTCTTTTCAACCTAGTCATGGTTTAAGATAGGGAGATCCCCTATCTCCTTTTCTTTTCTTGTTTTGTGCATAAGCTCTCTTTCTAGCTTTACTTTGTCGCACGACGCCTCGAGTAATTAAGCCACCTTTTATTTGCTGACGACTGCATCATTTTTGGCAAGGGGACCGAGTCAGAAGTGATGGTGGTTAGAGACATCTTAAAGGCGTATGAGAATGTTTCGGAGCAAAAAGTAAACTTGGAGAAATCCACAATCACTTTTAGTGGAGGCATCTCTAAGGAAAGACAAGCTGAGCTGGCTAAGAAGTTGGGTGTGACCAGAGGGGAACAAATGAGTACGTATTTGGGTATTCCTAGCACGATGGGCAGATCTAAATCTGAAATCTTTCAGATGTTGATAGATAGGAAGAGGAAGAAGGCAAAAGATTGGAAAAGGCATTATCTTTCTGGGGCAGGGAAAATGGTGCTAATCAAATCTGTTTTACAATCAATTCCTTCCTACCTCATGAGCTGTTTTGTTTTGTCTGCGCAAATTTGACAGCGGCTTAATAGTGTGGCAACACATTTCTTTTGGGGCCAAAAGAATGATGAACGACAGATTCACTGGAAGAGCTGGAAGAAGTTGTGTGTTTTAAAATATGAGGGTGGTTTGGGGTTTCGTGATTTGAGCCTTTTCAATAAGGCTATGCTGGCTAAACAGGTATGGCGGCTTTTACTGATTGATACGTCACTTCTTGCTCGCTCGTTTAAAGCCCGGTACTAACCCATCTTTTGTATGGAAAAGTCTACAAGCAGGAAAAGAACTGATCGAGGCCGGTATTGCTTGGAAATTAGGTGATGGATCGCGCATTCAAATTGGTATTGATAAATGGGTTCCCAATGGAGATAATGGTCTGTTGAAGGCTAATGTGGCAGCCGAACATGAAACTTTGAGAGCAAAAGATCTCATCTTGGATGATTACTCTGACTGGAACGAGGAGAAGATTGAGTTGATTTGTCAAACCCAAGATCGCTGGAAAATCTGCACACAGTTGAGAAGTGATCCTAACTTGGTTGATAAACCCTTTTTGGCCGAAGGGCAGATTCAATGCGTATTCCGTCAAGTCCGATTATTGGTTGGCTTTAAGTCTTAGGAGAAGTCAGGAGGTGTCGTCATCCAATGCACAATCTGGTATATGGAAGTGGATATGGGGTTTGGATGTTATCCCAAAGGTAAAATGATTCATGTGGAGATGTTTATCGGGTGCAACTCCAACGTCTGTGGCCCTTCGACGCCGCTCGATCGAGGTTGATCCTATGTGTAGACGGTGTGGAGAGAAGGAAGAGACGGTTGAACACGCTCTGCGCGACTGCCTGTGGGCTGTTTTCTTATGGTCCATTTCGCCCCTGCGATTGGAGCCTATTCTGAAGGGAACATTGTGCTCAATCTCTCCATGGTTCCAAAGTATCCAAAGCTGCCCCCAACGTGAAACACATGCGATGTTTGCAACGGTACTGTGGTCGATTTGGTTTGCTAGAAACCTTCTTGTCTTCCAACAGAAGGCGATGACCCACTTGGACTGTTTAAATGTTGCTAATCGGGCTAGATGGACTTCGCAGCCTTGCGCTTTTTCGCCCTCTCCAGTAGCTAGCACGCTGATGTGTTCTAGGAGCGGCCAGGTAAAATTCTCTTGTGATGCAGCTATTGAGGAGGGTCGTGGAATGGGAATGGGTGTGGTTAAAAGGGATGCAAACGGATCTCTGTTGGATTGTACTTTTGGTTTTGTCCCGGGAGCCTTTTCAGCCATTGAAGGTGAGGCATTTGTTGTTCTTGAAGCTATCAAGTGGTGTTGATGATGCTATTGTCGAAATGGATTGCCAAATTCTCTACTGGCGTTTGGTCAAAAAAGAGAAGGATCTTTCATATTTGGGAGATACTTTATCACAGATTAAGGAGAAGAGTTCTTTTGTTCCTAGTATTGCTTTCAGTTGGACCCCTAGAGAGGGGAATGCTACTGCTCATAGTTTAGCTAAATTTGTTCTATGTTTTTCTTCGCCCATTTATGTTGCTCGAGCATATCCTTTCGATGTGAACTCTAATTTATCCTCTTAATGATATTTTCTCATTTTTCCTAAAAAAAAATTTTGTCGAGGCAATCAGTTTATTTGAATAACTAACCTATAAACTTACTTCCTAGTGAAGCAACGATGTAATATATTCTATCTTTTGTTGAATCAACAAATTAATTATAATTATTTAAAAAATATATATTTTTAGTTAAATAATCTGTTCCTTAATTACGTTGCTACTTGCTAAAGGTGAGAAAGCTGCGTCAATAAAGAACTAAACGTAATCATAAATCTTTTGGTGTTGTGTATAATATACTTCGTAATCTCATGCAATTATATAGTATAATATTTAGGTGTCAATAGCAAAGAAAAATCAATCTTCTTTCATGGTCCATTTTTGTACCGAGCGTGTGTAGAATATGATATTGTTAGATAATTATTTTATAATAAATGGTCCTTAATTAGTAAAATGAGTATTAATTCCAACATCCACGGCGCGTACGTACGTATGCCATCTTCTCATCGTTACACCACCGCTGACGGCGGAGCTCCGCCAGACCGCCGCTATCCGTAGGATCGCCGCTGGTGATTTGAATTAGTTGAATGCGCGTTCATTTCGAATAATTATGTACTTTCTTCATATTGGAAGTTTCTAGTACGTGATCATAAATAAAATGCCTCAGTTAAATTAATCTATCTATATATATATATGAAACACCAGTTTTTATTCCCGTCAATTTTTCTCTTTCCTTCTACCATGCACTTTTTTCACTTTTTCTCTCTCCTCTCTCTGTCACACATTTTACACTATTTTTTTCATACAATTTCTCTCTCTCTCTCTCTCTCTCTCTCTCTCACTCTCTCTCTCTCTCTCTTCTATTCTATCTTTCATATTTTAGTGATTTTTAAAAAAATGATATATGAAAAGATATTAAATATGCATCTTAAATGAAAGATAATGACAAGATCTTTAATTTGGTATAAGAATCATAAAATATGAATTTGAAACAAATAAATTATTATAGTTAAAAAATTTATGGTAATTATTTTTCTCTCTCCTCTTTCTTTTTCTCTATTATTTTATGGGTAAATATCATGAAAACTCTTAAAGTATACCCATTTTATCAAAAATACCCTGAAATTTTTAAAATGTTCTCTAAACCCTTAAACTATCAGGTTTTTATCAAATATATCCCGTATTTATTTTTCGGTCACCAAAAAGTGATGTGGCTCGCCGGATGGCACAATATAATTTATATTCTATTTTTTAAAAATACAATGGCAAAAACGACGTCGTTTCATGCCATATCATCAAAAAAAATCACTCTGAAATTTAAAATTCACTCCTATCGTGTTTGAAATTCACGCTAATAACCTAGAATTAGGGATAAACACGATAGAATATGATACGAAACGAAGTCGTTTTTTCCATTTCATTTAAAAAAAAATAGAATATAAATTACATTGTGGCATCCGGCGAGCCACATCATGTTTCTGGTAACCGAAAAATAGATAAATGATATATTTGATAAAAACCTGATAGTTTGAGGGTTTAGAAAACATTTCCAAAGTTTCAGGATAGTTTTGATAAAGTGGAGATAGTTCAGGGATTTTCATGATATTTACCCTTATTTTATTATTTTATCTTTTATTTTTTTGCTCTATTATTATTGTTGTTATTCGTAATTGTTTTATCGTAATTTAATAATTGTTGTTATTATATTTTTTTTCTCTCTCTCTACTAAAAAATTTATCTCTTATTTTTCCTCTTTTGATGAAAAATTAATTTAGAATGAATAAATTATGATAATTTAAAATTTATTTTATTCTTTCCTCTCTATTTTAATGAGTGTTAGTTTTCTCTTTAATGACGTGTTTACTTATTTTTATTATATTAATTTAAGTTATTTTTCAATTTTTTGTATTTTTAGATAAAAATAAGTAAATATCATGTGTTTGTGTTTACATATATATAGATTTTTTTGTATTATTTTTAATATAACTTTGTAGATGAAATTAGTATATATATATATATATATATATATATATATATATATATATATTAAAAATGTAATTTTAAATATTTTTTTATATTTGTGAATTACTTATTTATTTACTATGATGCATCATACTTTATAATTATAATAATGTATAATGCTAATTTTTATTATCAAATAATTATTAATTATTTAATAACTATAATTATCATTACACTTTATACAAAGTTGAAAATTTATATTTTCAAATCCAAGATTTTATTGAGTCATTAATGTCGTTTAATAACGATGCACATGATTTTATTGAGTAATTGATGTCGTTTAATTTCGATACTTGCCGTGCATCGCACGGGAAATCATTCTAGTTCTCCATTAAAAGCGTGTGTGTGCTTTTTAGACTCGTGATCTTTCACTCGTATATGAAGATTTTCAAGGGAGGATAAAGTCATTTTAAATTTAATAAATCGAAATGAGATTAATCTACATTTGATTTCACCATTTTTTTATATAATTTTTTTTAATTTTAATATTATTTTTTGGGTGTACTTTATAAAATATATATTTTATGTTATTCAAATTAATTTAGAAATTCCTATATGTCTGATTGTAAGGTAAATAGGTAATACTATAATTTATTTGGAACATAACTTGTTGAATGTTGCTCTCTATAATCGAGCTTGTACGATGCATGTTAACGATAATAAAATTGTTATTACAATAGCTAAGTCTTGTACAAAATCATTTAATTTGTGATGAAAAGAAGTTTGGCTTTCCTCGTTTTTGTAATTAGAAAGCATGTGTAGAAGTTTCTAAAGTCTTATTTTGGTAATAATTAAATAAATAAGCTATTTGTTTACAATAATTAATTACTGCTAAAATCATGTCTAACTTATAGGATATATATATATATATATATATATATATATATATATATATTTTTGATAAATTACATAAGTAAATAAGACTCGAACTTAAGACCTTAGGTCTTGGACATTAACCTCCTACCGCTAGGCCAACACACACACAACTTATAGGTTTACTAAATCTAAGCATCATTCGTATGTAAAATTACTCTCACCCACACACACACATATATATATATATATCCCATGCATCAAAGTTAATGTATTTCTACAACTAGAAAATAACTCAAAATACAAATTTGATGTTTCTATTTTTCACCGATTCACCAATTTGATTGAGAATTTAGAAAATTAACAAGAGTACAATATAAGGTTGAATTATAAAAAAAAACTATTTATACAGAAATTGTGAATCATGCTTCTTTATATGATAACACTTTTTTTAAGAGGTGGTCTTGGGTGCAACGGGGTTGCACCCTCACTTAAATCATGATCTGTATTTTAACTTGAATTCATATCATGATCCTAGCCGTATAACTATTTTAGATGCGGGTCAATCCGGTTGCACGGTGCAACTGATTGCACCCAAGTTTTTATGTTTTTTTTTTTATTAATTATGTCAATGTTTCTTTTATGTTAATATTTGTTTGTATATTATATCAATCCGTTTTTTTTTAATAATCATAAATCATATAAATATCAATTATTCAGTTTTTATTTTTATTTTATCATTTCCCTTCCCTCAATTTTTATTATCATTTGATGATATATCCTTAACATTGATTAATATATTTCCCTTATTTCAACAATCAATTGCATATATCTGATATCAATTGCGTCCCTTACAAATCATCCTTATATGGTTTCACCTTTGACATTCCACATTATTCTGGTATATAATTTCACGAAACCCACACGCTTGAAAATACAATTAATTAGAGATATTTTACTAACTTCTACTATTTTTTGGCAATCCATACGTTCATTTTTTATTTTTATTTTGCAATCCCTTATTGTTAGTTTTTATATATAAAAAGTGATAAATGCATCAATTCTTATTTTATCTCAGTCATTTATCTTAATAAAATTAGCTTAATTTTTTATACATCCAGTTTTTGAGAATAATTTACAGAGAGGGACGGTGGAAAAAGTCAATTAATCTCACCCTTATTTATTTATAGTACTTTTATTTATAATTTCTAAGTCCATCCGTCTCTGACGCCAAGAAATCCTTGACTCAACCTCCTATAATTCTATTTATTAACTTTAACATTATTTAGATAAAAATTCAAGAGTATAAAGAGGAAGACGAAGTTCACCGAGAATAACTCGGCTGTGTTCACTTTCTTCGAAAATGTAGAAGATGCTGCTCATTAATTCAATTCATCCAATCTCATAAATTTCAATTTTCATATGGTATAACATCATACATATATTTACAAAATATCAAGCAAAACACGAGACTGAAACGTGATAGAATACATAGATCATCTACAAACGATAACGATAGTGTTTCTACTTGAACATTAATCAAATTAAATCTCAAGATCTGAAAATTAATCGGACAATCGTAATACGATTATACGAAAACACGCACACATATATATGCGTAAACACACACACACATAGAATATCACTCAAACAAAAATGACATCGAACTGTTTTCTGCTGCATGATTAATTGAATACTGATAAACGCTCTAATCATTGATTAATAATGAATAAATCTTCAAAACACTAATTGTTTTTGACAAACAAATATTATTAAAACCTGAAATTATCGACCTTCAAAATCTACGAACTGAAATTTCTGACAACATCGATCAAACTTCGCATGAAACATAAAATCACAGGAAGTCTTTACTTTATATAACCATATTTATAGATATATATATACATACATGTATAACTAAGACAGTCTCCCTCCCCCTCTCTCTCTCTCTCTCTAGACTGAGTAAAGGTAAGCAAACATCAAAACCAAATATATACAATTCACCGAAGTCTGAGGAGAAATTATACGCCGAGGAAATGAAAAGGTGCGAAAAAGCCCTCAAATTTTGGACCTTTTAAGAGTGCGATTGTTGATCAAGGGCGCGGTCTTGCGGTAGATATCGGCGATGGGCAAAACGCGCTTTCTTCTTCGGGGCAAGGCTTCTTCTAGCGACTTCTCCGGATTAATCACACTGGATGAAGACGTCTCGCCCACGCTTTCTTCTTTATGCTCCTCCTCTCGCTCTACTTTCTGCCGCTTGATTTCCGCCGGGAAATCCACCCACAATAGGTGGAAATCGGCGCCGGAATCGCCGCTGCTCAGTTGAATTAGCTGCACCACTGCGTCCATCTCTAGCTGTGTGAGGCTCGATTCCATCTCGCTTCTTCTTTGTTTTTTTCTATTCGCTTTCGTTAACGGATATATGTTTGTATGTAGAGAGAGAGAGAGAGAGAGTTTTGAGAAGAAATATTTGTGGGATGCTTAATAAACAGGAATTACTGACCAATGGGATACGAAACTGAAAGTCATTCTTTCTTGTTCTTCGTTGTTACTAAAAGACGAAATTGCCCTTTCAATAAATTCTTATTTGGATAACTTTTTGCCTTTTTTGAATATATGTATATTTTTTTTAATTTTTTATTTCCCTTATGGCTATATACATGCTTCTATTGCGTGTGAAAAATATCACTGTCCCATATAAATAGCTTATGTTTACAATCAAGGAATTTATTGGCAAGTTTAAGATATCATTAAACATAAAAATGAACAAATTAAAAAGTATATAAGAGGATATGGAGATATTATTTCAGGATGTGAAGATATTTACTATGTGAAAAAAGAAAAAAAGAACTTTTTGAAGAAACATGACCTTAACGAAATTCATCAAAATAGTAAGCCAAGGGTAACAGGTAATTTAATGTAGCGTAAAGTATTTCTACCATTAATATTCCTTTTATATTTTATATAATCTTTTTTTTTTCAGAAATTTATATTTCATATAATCAGCTTAAGGATTAAGGCTTGAATTCGTTCTCTCACCGACTCAATATACCTACAGAAAAAATAAATATTTAAGATAAATAAGATCAGTGGGACCCGTTGGGCCTAATAGATGTACTGTTGAATCAAATCAATTCAATTATTTTGCGGTGCGTTTGGCAAATGTCGGATTAACTTTAGTAATTATACATTCTTATTCAAAAAAAAAAGAAAAAAAAATAGTAGTAATTAAATTTAAGGGGTTTTGGCAAATAAAATCACGAACTATTTTGAATTTGCAATTTTAACATGACTTTTGAAGTGTGGCAAATTAAATCACCACCTTTTCAATTTTTGCAATTTCATCCCCCCAATTTTTTTCGACCGCCGAATTGTTGAATTGGAGTTTACGTGGATTAGTTCGTCGTATAATATTAATGTTACAACGTTGTTTTCTATAAAATTGATGAATATTGAAAATCATAGTGCAAACATAGGATACAATCTCTTTATAATTTGGAGAAAGATTCAATTGAAATTGTGAAAAACGACGTCGTTTAAGCCTCACAAAAACAGTGCCGTCTTTACTAATCCACGTAAGCTCCAATTCAACAATCTGGCGACCGAAAAAAAATTGGGGGGGACGTAATTGCAAAAATTAAAAAGGTGGTGATTTGATTCGCCATACTTCAAAAATCGCGTTAAAATTACAAACTCGAAATAGTTCGTGATTTTATTTGCCAAAACCCCTAAATTTAAAAGGCCAACTTTCTTTACGGATAATAACTACATAAGTTTTTCAATTAAAAGATATTTTTGTACTTTCCAATTTAAAGCTAACATATATATAAAAGGGTCAAAATTTAAAATACCCACCTCCATAACTTATCTATCAAAAATACCCACTTTCATAAAACATATATCAACTATATCCAACTCATAATTAATGACAAAACTACCCTTTAACAAATCCTCTACATATTCATCATAATACAATTCCATGTTCAAATTGAAAATAGTCGATGAAGACTTATCAGGCCCAACATGCTTCCGTAACACTTCAAAAATAATCTTAACATAAACCAACATTATACCTTTAGTCGACTGGTCTTCTTCAGGAGTCAGTGCTTGTTGCGTTTTACGGACCGTCTGCCCCCATGGCTCCGTCCAACCACGCGCTCGCAAGAGATGGCTGCAACCTTCCTCCTTCACTAAGTGCCGACGTATAATACTTTGTTGGAAAATGAAAGAAAATTTTCTACTAAACCGGAAAGTTGAACAAAAACAAGACGTTTATAGAGGAATTATAAAATACTTAATTTATTTCATAAAATTCTCCATTAGGGATGAGACAAACTTGTTTAGCTACTCATTAGTAGCTAATACTTGTATACATAAAATTAAAAGAACTAAAAACTATAATTGAAAAACTTTGAAAACAAAATTAAAATTACAAAGATAATTTTCTAGAGAGAGAGTGTGTTGTGTGAAATGGTTGTGAATTTTCCGATCATCTCTTCTCTTCCAGAGCTTGGGTTTATATAGAGGTTTGAGACCCTCTATAATTGCTCGGTAGTTGGCCTTGGATTCCTTCTTCGTGGCCAGCTAACTTGGATGTTGATAGCCACCTACTTTTGTCGGTCATAATTGCCGACATCTGTTAGTGCCTTCACATGCTGCACCTTCCTTTATCTTTTTGTGATAATGGTTAGTGAGGTCCAGCTACTTTTCTTTCCACTCAGCTTTGTTCCCTGCTTTCGGTGAGTGGTGCTTTCTTGGTCCCATACTCCATTATTTCATTGATAATGCTGTGAGGGGCCAGCCTACAACTTTTCCACCATCCTTTTGTCTTCTTTTGATGAATGGAGCTTCTGTAGAATTACCCACTTTGGTCAGTGGGTAGTTGGCCTGCATTATTATCCACCCACTTTCGTCGTTTTTCTTTTAATGAGTGGTCCTCCTGTCCTGAGTCACATGACTCCCTTTTCTTTGTCGGGCCCGTTACTTTTTTGGTGCCCGCGGTGCTCGTTCATGTGGAGTCTTGCGCTCCTCATACTCGTCGGACCGAAATTTCTTCTTGTTAGGCTTTGGAAAGAAGCCTTTTCCAAACTCCGGTTCCTTCTGCGTGGGACACTCCGCGCAGATGTGATCTATCCAATGGCCTAGATGGGCCATGTTGCAGAACTTGTGACGGGTTTCTTTGCTTCCCGCCACCTTGTTGCGCCAGAGAGTCTGCCTTTTTTCTTCGAAGGCCTTCTCCGCGAAGCTTGTGGTTTTTCCTGTCATAGAATTTAACAAGAAAGATCCAAGTCCTGCATTATGAGAGAACTTGAATTGGTACTTTACTTTGTCCATCTCCGTGAGACAGACCCATAGTCCCCATGCACGTCTTGTGGAGATTTGATCCTCCGTATAAGTGGTGACGATGGAGATCTGGTGATCGGGTGCTTTAATTCTATTTAAGGCCTCCGTGTCGGGTCTCCGAAGCTTAATGAAATGAAAAACTTCATGATTCCCTTTGCCTGCTGGTTCTGGAGCTGCACTGAGAAAATATAACTCCAGGACGTCTCCCCTGTTCAGAGACGGATTGTTCGACCAAGCATCATAAACTGTTTCTTGGATCCACCTTGGTAGACCCTTGATTTCGCTGAATGATGGCGATATAGTATAGACTGAGGCTAATGCCCCAAATTCATACCACTCCTTGACCTCCTGAGGATTGGCTCCGGTGGTCACGAGGATATTTTCCTCTGACATCAACCCGGCAATAGTTCGGATTAAGTCCCTTTCTGGTATTAAGTTTCTCCCACCTGGATTGGTACATCTGCCAAATAGGGGAAATTTCAATACTATTAATATCAATCTTAGATTTGCCCGTCAATGGCCTAAGACTGATCTCTCCCTCTTTTACCCCAGAGGTGGAGGGTTGACATGTTGGTTCGGGCGGTGAAGCCTTAGCAACATCCTTTTCTTGAGGATCCGGTTTTGACACCTTAGCCTCAGAACTTGTGCTAGGGGTACTTGAATCCCCTGCTACCGGTAATCCGGCCGATACGGTAATGCCTGCTTCGATCATGGGAGCCATGATCCCGCGCAGGAGCGGCTTGTGGGTTGCCTCATTAAGACTTAACATCTTCTTGAGACATTCTCGTATACGGTTGGACACTTTAGATTCATCATCCGTTTGTATCATTCCTGCTTGTTTGGCATGGAGTAAGCACTCTTGTCATTCTTGTTGTAGCATCTCCAGGTTGTCCATGAGCTGCCTCTGGTTATCCATGATGGTGTCAACCTCAGTTGGCTCCATCCCTTGTTAAGAAATCTGCAAGAACATTTTCATCAGATTTTAAAATGACAATATTAAAATCATAATATTGGCATTCGGCTTGCCATCTAAGTAATCTAGCCTTTTCAGGCTTAGATTCTATTTTCTTGGTTAAGAAAGCTTTAACATTAGTGTTATCAACTTTCAAGATGAATTTCTTCGCAAGTAAGAATAGCGGCCATTTTTTGAACGCCTTTCTAACTGCATAGAATTCCTTTTCGTTGATGTGCCATCGCACAGCTTCACTGTCGGAAAAGAGACCACTACAGTATCTACATGGTTCTTCTCCATAAGGGGTGATCTTTGTGAGCACGGCTGCCCACCAGGAATCACTCGCGTCGGTGTAGAGGACCAGGTCATCCTCATCCTGTGGTATTGAAAGTTTTGGGAGATTTTTGCAAATCTCCTTTAACTTCTTCATACCCTCTCGATGCTCCTCCTTCCATATAAATGGAACATCTTTCTTCTGTAGTGAACTGAAGACTTTTCTATGTTCTGCAAGGTTTTTGATAAACATCCTGCAAAATTGACAACTTCGAGAAAGCTTTGGAGCTGCTTTTTCTCCTTGAGATCCTCCGGGAAATTCTGGACTTTTTCCACAATATGGTCTTGTAGAATTATTCCAGATTCATCGATCTCGATCCCCAGAAACTCCATCTTCTGGGTGGCTATGACTGCCTTCTTTTCAGACAGCACTAGTCATTCTTGTTGGCAAACATCCGCAAAGATTTCCAGATGCCTGACATGTTCATGAATGTTTTTTGATGCAATAAGAATGTCATCAATATAAACAAACATAAACGAAGAATAATCCTTGAAGAGATTATCCATCTTCCTTTGGAATATCTGGGGCGCGTTGGCTAACCCCATTGGCATGACATTCCAGACATAATGCCTTTGTGAAGTTGAGAAGGCTGTGAACTTCTTACTCCCCTCCTCCATGCGAATCTGGTAAAATCCTGATTTGCAATCGAACTTTGAGAATACCCTTGCACTTCTGATGCAGTTGATAAGGTCTTCTCTGCTCGGGATGAAATATCCATCAAACTCAAGAATGACATTAATCCCTTTGTAGTTAATGACCAATCTTAGTTTTCCTCGCTTGATCTCCCCATGATTTTTCACCAGAAATCCAGGACTACTGTAGGGCGAATTCCCTGGTTTGATCAGCTTCAAATTAAGGTGTTCCTTGATTATACTCCTCATATCCTGTTGATCTTGCGTGTTCATCAGGATAGGTCTGAACCTTACGAACTCATGCTCCTTTCCAGTTTTAACTTTCAAGGAAGCTTCGAGCTGGTTCTTGTCCCACCATGCCAAAAGATTCTCGTGGTAGCACTTCTGGATCCTCCTTTTGACGTCGGCTATGGACACATGTTCTTCTTCCTTAATATCTTTATGTGATATCAAGGAGACTTTGAGGATTTGTATTTCCTCCTTGGAGAGGTCTGGGAATCCCTCAATTCTGCATTTGAGCAGAACTTCTCTGAATCTCCTTTGATCCTTCATTTGTGGTCTCCGGAGTCTGCCATCATCACCACGCTTGCTGCGGAATTGTAATGGCATTGAACGATTAAAAGCTCATTCGAGCCTTTGCACAATGATTTTGTGGTCACAATTGGTTGTGAATACCAGCCTCCTGGCCTCATTGTACTGTGTGTACCGTTTAAAGTTTTGCAGAAAATTATTTCCGAATAATATATCTGCTCCGGTATCATGGAAATATATCGGTGGGGTCTTGACCTTGTACCAAGGTGTCAGTCATGTGCCTCCGATCAATATTTCCGTCTGTTTTACTCCTTTTGATAGGAGTAAAATCTTTTTGGAGAAATCCCTTCCCGCAATTCGAGGCAGTTCTTCTTCAACTTCTGCTGGAAAGACTCCTCGTTTTGCTGTACAGATTCCTGCTCCTGAATCCACATAAGCAGCAAAATATTCTGCTTTGAACTTCTCGTATAACATCCCTACAGAGATGTATATCGAGAATGGACTTGTCATTGGATCATCAATCTTTTGCATCCGATTGTGATCTCCATTCCACCTGCTTTCCATGACCATGGCTGATATTTGTCAAGGAAATCACGTCCCAAACTCAGGACGTCAACTTCTTGTCCGGCTTGGCCTTCGACTTGAATTTCAAAGCCTCTGACCTCCAGAATTCCGATGTATCGGCCACTTTCTGGATTTGCCAAATGATACAACGTACTACAAGGAAACTGGTTTCTCTTTTCGGTTGTATCAAATCTTGTGGAAGCCCTTCTCCATCCTTCGGGACATTTGAGTTTGACTCTCATGTCTAGACTTGGTGTTTCCTGAATCGCCATTCTCTCATAGGAATGAGAGAAACTCCTTGTTATAGGCCCTGATGTTAGCCTATCTCCCTGGAATGATAGCCTTGGTGCTCCTAATCTGAGACTCTGATCATGACTCAGCACCTGCTTGTCTCCGACTTCGATATCAATTTCCCTAATCTGAGAAATTTCTACTCGGTTCGGATTGACTGCCTTGGCTACTTCTTTGAATATTTCTGGTACTTCAATGAATTTCTTTCCCAGAAATAATTCTGTGTGATGGGAATTTGATAGGGCATACGAAACTTGATATGTCAGCGAGTATGGCCTATTTCCTCCCATCATGAGATCCTTCCTTTTGTAATCCTGATAAAGTGTCAGGGCTCGGCTGAAGGATGAATCTTGTAGATTATAAACGATTTATGGATAAAGCTCGGTTATAATCTTCTTGGCATAGAGATTGCCTGAGAAAGCTCCAAGAACTGAATCTTTGGCATCTCTTATCCTCTTGTCGCAGAGTGCAACATCAATCGGTTGATCTGTCCCGGGTGAGAGGGCAGATTTGATTACTAACTGTATTGCTCCGATGTGAATCCATTTCATCGTACTGGCGATTTCTGGCTTCATTCTTTTGAGATCCCGCCGGATGTCTTCGGCTGGAACAAGTTGGATCTCCACCTGGTTGCTTGTTATTTCTATTGGAAGCGCCAATTCTCGACTGGTAACACCGAAATAGACATGATGCCTCCTTTTAAATGGACTCAAGCTATGTAAGACTTGATTCATTCTTCCGCTAGAAAACCCTTGGTATGTTTGTACCTCATCGGTTTCCTTCTTGAGTTTTTTCACGAGCTTCTTCACCACTTCTTCTTGTGGAATCAGAAAATGGCTGGTAAACCCTTTCTGATCCTCCGTCTGAGTGTGAAAAATCTCGTTTTCTTCTTTAGTCTGACTCGTCTCCGATTGATCCATCGGTTAATTCCGAATCCTCAGAACTAAAGACTTATTCCTGCTCGTATACACTCTCGTCAGAGGATATATCTTCGAACTGAGACACGGGTATCAATTCCTGATGGTAAAGGGCATCTTCGATATCCGGTGTGGATTCGAATCTCCTAACCCCTCTTTTCTCGTTGTCTGGGCAATTGGTAGAAATATGCCCATTTGCACCGCATGTCCAGCAGTTACAATCTTTGAAACTGGCTTCATCGAGGTTGAGAATCAATCCGTATGGATGGATTGGTTCAAGTGTGGCCTTTCCTACAGGAGTATCCCGCATCTGAGGCCTGCGTCGTCTGGTTCTTTGATATTGGCTCGAATCTTCTTGAGCCCCTCATTTCTTTGACGACTCTGCTTGTTGATGCTCAGCTTTGGGCACCTCTCCTCCTTGGTTCATCTTTAGATCAACCATATTGAGGTTAGCAAAAGATTCTGCTAACTCTTGTAGATCTTCTAATCCAATTCGATCAAGGTTATTCATGTTGTTTTCCTTTCACGAATCGAATTATTTCCTGTGGCTGCAACTCCTTGGGTGCTACATTGAGTGGTCGTGGATACATCGGGTCTTTGGACCATTTATTCCGAATTTTTCTGGAACATGGTTTTCGCCGTTCGATGTCCTCCACCTTCTTCTTGATATCACACAAGAGGTTTAAAATTTCCTCTTGTTTAAGTGATATTTTACTTATTTCTTTCGGTAGTTCATACAGCTTGACGCCATAATATTCCACCGTTCTCTGAATCTCCCGCAAGTTGACATTGTCGGAAGAGCTTGGCTCGATCTTATGGTAGCTTGGAAAAGCTACTCCTGTCTTGTCCTTTGATTCCATCAAGTATGATATTGTTGATGCATGGAGGTTGGCTCTCGCTTGTCTGTTTGCCGATTTGGCCTCGGCATTCTCCAGTAGGGCATCAAGATGCTCCTGGATGTTCGTAATGATTTCACGAACAGTCTCCTCGTCCTCGGTAATGTTGAGCATAAGAGTTCACCAATACCATCGTAATTCACCCATTAGGTGACTAGCCCTTCTTTCCAAGAGTTGGAAAGATATCCTGTATACAAGACATCTCGGACATTCGTCCGGATCCATTTCAATTCTTATGGAGTCTCCTCCCACATAGGTTAATCTCATAGGTAAATTATAAAATAAATTAAATATAATGTAATTCCTCTATAAAAACCCGCTCTGATACCAATTTTGAAAGCACGAATTAATGTATAAGATGAAGTATTAAGAGAGATATAGTATAAGGGTAGGAATGGAATTTCACTATGAAGTAGGTATTTTTCATAGATGTTTTATAAGGGTGGGTAGATTTGATAGATGTATTATAGAAGTGGGTATTAAAAACAATTTGCCCTATATAAAATATCTTTCCAATAAATTCGAATCAAACAAGAAAGAAGAACTCATCAAATTATAGTTGAAACAATTTCAGATTATAATTATTATGGACGATTGCTTAGAAATTATTAATTTTTATCAAACTTTAATATTTGCAATTGGTATGCAAAATTAGATAAATTTAATAATTTAATAATTATCATGTCAAATCTTAAAGTTTATATTTAAAATTATAATTTGATCATGAAAGTTCAATAATCTATATTTATAGGATTTATAGATAATTAGCCTTAATTATTATACAAAGCTTAAGGGAAGATATTTTCTCAAAAAATAAAATGAAATTAGGGAAGATACTCCCTCGGTCCCACTCTAAATGTCTAATTTCTTTTGGGCACAAAGATTAAGAAATATGAATAAAATAGATAAAGTGAGTATAAAGTAGATGACGTGGGTTGATGGAAATTGTTTAAATATTAAGTATAGAGAGAGAGTGTATTGTCAAAAAAGAAATGAGACATTTAGAGTGGGACAACTCAAAATAGAAAATGAGACATTTGGAGTGGGAGGGAGCGAGTATGTTTTAGGATGATGTGTTTGGATATTTAGTTGCCATTTTAATTTTATTTAATGCTACGTAAACATGTTTTCAGTTATAAATATCTCATCATTACACATTAGTGTTTTCTCTAATTGACGAAAACATAGAGATGTAAGTTGACGAGAACCTGCTGACTGTCGGATATATATTATCATGCATATATGGTTATGCTATGTTCTTAAATGTTTAATTATGTGAAAACCTCGATCTTAATGATGCTACAATATTTTATACTATCAGTGTGTACACTCATAGACGGATAATTATTTCTATAATAACGTACATATAAAATTCGAACAAAAGTGCCAAAGATAGGGTCTTCTTCCCTTTCATATATATATATATATAGAAACAATCCACTCAACTGGCCATAATGAGGAACGATATCAATGTTTGACCCCTAATCTTAAAGCATTAAAATTTGGTCATTAATTAGGCGGTATGCCTATTATACCCACTAACCTTCTCTATCGCTGTCGTCGTTGAAGAGCCGATTCTCCCCCTCTCTCACACTGATTCCAATTTCGTAGCCACTGTACGCGTGATTCTCCTATCTTCCTCTCTCTCGTCCCCGTCGACGAAGAGAAGCAATTCTCGTCTCTCGTCTTTCTCTCTCTCTCTCGCCGCTTTCGACAAATTTGCAATGATTCGGCGAGTTTTGATACGAGATTTTGTTTTGTTTGTTTCATGTGCTTCATCTTTTTCACATCGTGATTTCTTCATTCTATTGTTGTTGTTTCTGTATTTGTGCTGCGCGTATGGCACTTATGGTACTATAGTGCCATAAGTGCCAAAAGAACCATTTTAAACACTTTCTCGTAGGGTTTAGATTATCCATTTAGGATTTTTTGTTTGTTTGTTTGTTTCATGTGCTTCATTTTCTTCACATCGTGATTTATTCATTCTATTGCTGTTATTTCTGTATTTGTGCTGCACGTATGGCACTTATGGCAATATTAGTGTCATAAGTGTCAAAATGACCATTTTACATGATTTTATTTTAGATTTCCGTCGACACTTATCACTATTAGTGTCATAAGTGCCAAAATGATCATTTTGCACTAATAGTGCCATAAGTGTCTAACCCGACCCGGCACGCTACCCGCATGCCTAATCCTACCCGGTCCGCCTCATTAAGGGTAAAAACGTCCAAAATCGTTAAAAAAATGCCAAAATTTACATTTTTTCAATTAGCGGCCATAAATTGTAGTATTTTATACTTCATTTTGGCTACCTCGAAATTTCTCTCTCTCTCTCTCTCTCTCTCTCTCTCTCTCTCATTCTATATATATATATATGGGAGAGTCACGATATAAACACTTCTTAACGTATAAAATATGAATTAGCTAAAATGTACGAATTTTATGTAGAACATATATGAATTCTCTGTATAAATGTCTGAATTCACTACTACAAAAGTTTACATACATAACAGTGCATAGATAACGGTTTTTGAAAAAACCGTTATGTATGAGCGCACTTTTAGGAATAGATAACGGTTTTCGAAAAATCCGTTATCTATGTAGTGTTGTCTATATGCATAGATAACGGTTTGAACAAATGCGTTATGTTTTTGCGTTATCTATTAGTTGCATACATAACGGTATTACAAACCGTTGTGCCACCGTTATCTATGACCATCTTTTATAACGGTTTATTTATAACGTTAAAGAACCGTTATGTATAAGAATCATTTACAACGGTTTTTGAACCGTTATGTATGAGCGTCTCTAAAAACTGTTATGTATAATTTTTTTTATTAATTTTTTTAAAATAATATTATATTATCTTATATTATATTAAAAATAACAAATAAATTATTTATCCTAAAATTTGAATTTATTCCTAGATATGGACTTTGAAAAATAAAAAATTCATAACATTTTTTTATTTTATTAACACTTATATAAAATCTAAATTAAATATCTAAATTAGAAATCTAAATACCAAAAATTGAATATTAAAAGTGAAAAAATAAAAGAAAATTTTTTTAGGAAATTTAGAAATTAACCCCCAAAACTAGAAGCCCTAGTTTTGTTCTTCCTCCCTGTCTCTCTCGACTCTCTCTCTCCCCTCTCGACTCCGCCGCCGGCGCCGCTGCCCCGAGCCAGCCCGTCGCCGCCCACCCTTGTCGCGCTGCGTCGCGCCGCTGCCTCCCACCCTCGCTGCGTCTCATCTCCTCCCCAAATCTCTCTCTCTCTCTTCGCGATCTCGCTGCCATTTCACCCTCATCGCCTCTCTCTATGGCCTCTGATGAAATCCGGCGAGCCGCCGCTTTCAACGGCTCTGTGCTCTCTCTCCCTTCTTTGTCTTCCACAGAACCCCAAATCTAGAACCCTAGGACTTCGACCTCTCCGTGCCGCCCTTTTCCGCCGACCTCTCCTCACGCAGCCTGTACACGCCCAAACCCCTTTCAATTCCTCAATCCCTCTTGCCCAATCACACGATTCGACTCTCAATTGTGTGGAAATGCCAAAGCTAGGGTTCAAATTGAAGGATTTAGTCGCTCTCTACTCTTCTCTAGGATGGGATTGTCTCGTTTCCCGTTCCGATTATCTCAACCCGTACGTTATTTTTCCTTTTTTCTATTAAAAGATAATTACTGTGTTATGCAGTTCGTTGCGTTTGTTGGATGATTGTGGTTGTGTTTGAAGTGTACCGTTCTTGAGTTGGTTGTATTATTGGCTGAGGTGGAGTTTCAAATTGTAGCGTTTTGTAAGCACTTCTGTATTCCACAGTTTGGGGGATATTGTGTTTGTGTTGCTGTGCGAAGTGAGAGCAAGTTGAAGATGAAATTGCTAGTTTCTGGCGAGTTAGAGTAATTACATTAGAGTATGCAGTAGATTGAATTAGTGCTGGTTATGGAATTTCAAAGAGTGATATATTGGCTGGAGGGTGCTTCAGCTGACCCTAGTAACCCCCCGAGTGCTTGAATTTTCTGACCAGAGCTCTGAAAGATGCAACTTCAAAGTCTATATGTACCTTCGTTAGGTGTCAAATTGAAATCTTAGTGGGAAGTTTATCAGAATACGATTTTATTCTACTTGCTATTTGCTATCTTTCTACAGACATTGGCCTCTGATACTATTTGCTATCTTTCTACAGATTCATTCCGGAGAGAGGTACATCACTGGCCTTTTCGGTCCTTGATGAGCTTGTTAAGGTTTGCATTACCTAATCATCCATGTTTTTCTTCACAGATTAGTCTTTGTGAAGTTTGTGAAGCTTGTGCGTGTTTCAATTTGTGAAGTTTGTGTTAACTAGATTCTGCTTACAGATTAGTCTTTGTAACTAGGAATATGAATTTATCAGCAATATTATCAGAGGCACTGGCTCTGTTGTTGGGTATCACTTGATTCCCCATTCTGGTGAGAATTATGAAAATCCATCTTCTTCTTTTTTATACACTTGTACGTCCTTGTTTTTGATGGTTTGGATGTTAGAATTTTGCGTACTTGTGTTTTTTTTATGTGTAATGTGTTGTTGCTCTACTGTATAAGAAGAATTAGAAGAATATGTGTGCTCTTTGACTGTCTATGTGGATTTATCACTTTGATACATTGAAATGAATCTGCTTCTTATATTTGTAGATTACTATTGGAAAAGTTGGTGGATTTGGTCTTCTGTCTAATGTAGATGCAATCTCTCTCTCTCTCTCTCTCCCTGCATTAGCGAGTTTAGTATTACTGGAGAACTGGACCCCTGTAGTTGTCTAAGATTAGAGGAAAAGTTGATGGCTTTCTCGAGTTTTCCAT
The DNA here is from genome assembly GCF_028751815.1 of Salvia miltiorrhiza. Lineage (NCBI taxonomy): Eukaryota > Viridiplantae > Streptophyta > Magnoliopsida > Lamiales > Lamiaceae > Salvia > Salvia miltiorrhiza. Next base: position 29,151,670 of record NC_080387.1, read on the forward strand.
TAATGGACTACAATTAGGTGCATGCAGCCTTGAGAAGCTCCTGTTCAGTGAACTACGAGCTCGTTTCTTCGATATTATGGTTCCATTTTAATGAGTCAAATATATGATTTACAGTTTCATGTATCGCAGAAACAGGACAAAAGCTGCTTGCATAAGACTTATTTTTATGTATCATTGATTCTCTTCCGTTTTCAACTTTCCAGTGGTTAAAAGATTGAAATTCGCGTCGTAGTATTTGGGTCCTCATTGTCAAGTGTATTTTCTTGCTTGGTCATAAAAGTTTGCATTTGAAGGAATGGTGAAGTTTTATGGCACTTAGTTTATTGCTTGCTTCAGAAACAGGTACACAAACAGTTGGTGGAAGAAAACTCAAAAAGCTGAAGCCCCCCATCAACCCCCCTCCCCCCACCCCCCGAGCATCTCCAAGACTAGCAGGCCTAGGGGAAGGCCGGGAAAGGTGAATCCACAGCCATTTCAGACGGGATTTGAAGCCTAAGATGCGTGCTGCCCCTTTTAACATAGAGGTTTATGTGTGACTAAGTCATGTTAGGTGTCTCAAAGTTGTTTGAATATGAATGATTATTTGACAGCAGCTATTTGATGGGAAAGAGAGATCTTATATATGCATTTTAAAGGTATATCAGATGACATTTAATAAAGGTATACATAATTGAAATCAATGACTTGATTAGTCATCTATTTTTGATAATGTTAGTAATTATATGATGCTACCAACATTGGACAGGCAAAGCTACAGTGGTTATGGAAACGAGTGGTGCTGGAAAATCGTGAGTCTTACAGTTCCATCTCATATTCCTCTTCCTCTTGTCATTACTTAAGTTCATCTTAATTAATTATGTAAATTTTTTGCTATCAAACGAAATTCACTAATAGATTATAGTTGTGTTTGATTTAGTCTAGTCAGCTTTAAATGTGCTGCGGCTGACTTGTGATTTGAACAGGACGCTGCTGCTGTGAGGGGGCAATCCGGATCTGAAGTGAAGGCTTCAGAATCGCAGAAAAGCTGGCGGCTACAATAGCTTGGAGGGTCGCTGCTCCTAATGGTAGCATTCCCTCTAATGACATGGTAAACATGTTTACCTTAACTAGTTTTTTGTTTGTCTACGACCTTCTCTGCAGTTAAATCTTGAAATCTGCTGAACTGTCTGGATCCGAATGAATTATTTCAGATTCTATTTGTAGTGTTCAGATCACATGCACTACTCATAATGAGGTTTCTCCTGTTTGAGATTAATTCTGCTCTGCATGTTATTCAGATTGGAAAAATATCAAAGAGATCAATGACTCATCCTTAAGTAGTTACATCTTCATTTCTTTTTATAATGTTAATTTATGAAGGAGATTATTAGTTTCTTACCTCTCAGCTATGAGAGCATGTTCCTGAAAATCCTGATTTCCAATATTAATCTGTTGCATGTATTCTCTACTTTGAGTTAACCACTCTGGTTCCTTAAAAGATTAAGATGAGATCCTGAATGCCTTGTTAAAATATATATTCTTTTAGTTTGTATACTTACCAATCCTCGTGCTGCTTTCTTCTAAACGAAAAGCATTATATCATTTGTTAGGTTGCATATGTGCTATCATGTCATGATTTTGCTTGGTTGTGTAGTCCTGCTCCATTTCCTAAAATGTACATTTTCAGGGCTATCTGTTAACATTAGTTTGAGCTTTTTTTTTTATTTTCTGTTGTAGGAGAGAAATGGGGAAGGTAGACCTCATGACTCAGAACCTCCTACCCCCCATGCACTCATGAAAATGGATTCAAGGTTAGCCAGTTGCTTTATTTTGACTCATGCACAGATTAAGCTTTGTATATTTTATTTTTTTCAATAAGGTTGATCTTTTATAATTGTATGTGTTTTGAACTGAGAGCTGTTGCTTAGCGATGACACTTGTTCCTGAAATCTAGACATACATGTGAAGACAACCGGGCATAATCACTACTACAAAAACGCTCATAGATAACGGATAAAATCCGTTATCTATGACCCCAAAAAACCGATAAGTATAGTGGTGATATCTATGATACAGTCATACATAACGGTAAAAAAACCGTTATGTATAGTCGTATAGATAACGGTATCTGCGCTCATACATAACGGTTAATATTCGTTATCTTTACAAGTGATACATAACGGTTCTTACCGTTATGTATTATTGTTTTTACCGTTATGTATAGTCGTATAGATAACGGTATTCTGCGCTCATACATAACGGTTAATATCCGTTATCTTTACAAGTGATACATAACGGTTCTTACCGTTATGTATTATTGTTTTTACCGTTATGTATTGATATATATATATTTTTTTTTCCATCATAGTTAACAGTTTTTTGCACTTTTTATAACGGTTTTAACCGTTATCTTTGATAGAAATACATAACGGTTTTTCGCATTTTTTATAACAGTTTTTTACACTTTTTATAACTGTAATATATATTTTTTTTATTTTCCTATTATTTATCTAAAAAATTAAATTAATAATTTTAAAACAACAAATGGCATTGCCATCGATAACATATATTATATAACATCCGAAATATTCATACATTATCATCCAAATATAATGAAAACAACACAAATATTCTAGTTAGCTATATGATTAATTAAAAAATATTACAAATGCGCGCAACTTGCTAGACATTTGAAACGACGTTCTCTGCTTCAGCCTTCTCTTTTGTAGTAGTCCTCATAGCTCATCGACTCCCATCTACTTGATCTGCCAAGATGATAAACTCAATTACACTAATGAGCTGGAGAATTAAAAAAATCCGGCAACATGTGAGTTATATCAAATATTGATGCATAGTAATATAACAGAATGCAGAATCTAAATCAAATTTGATAGATATATAAATATGATGAATGATTTTCTCAAAAGCAAGACATTGGTTTGGATTCAATATTTTGGTAAAAGGTTTTACAGAAAACACATAAGTAATCTTCAAGATCTAAATATTCTATCTATATTGTTAAAATGAGAAGAAGATTACCCTCCACCAACACGAGCGAGTTCACCTGCAAAACATAGCCAACCCGAGCTTCTTAAATAAAAGAAATATGAAAGATATTAACAACCTAAATCTTTCTATAACTACATAGGTAGTGATTCTGTATTCTACATCAATACTCTTGGAAATAGAAATTAATAACAGAATTTTGATTTATTTTACCTAAACAAGGAAACTTGCGTGACATTGGAAGGCCACCACATGTCAACTGGATCAACCAAGTATTTTCTCAACATCCCAGCCCATCCATATCCCACCATCTGCAATTAGTCCCATCAAATCAAACACAACACACACATTAATTAATATGGAAAAGAAAAGAAAAGACCACACTCCAGATGCCTTACAAATTAAATGGCAATTTGGTTTCAAGATTTCATCACGTTGTTCAATGTCAATGCCTAGCTAGAATGACAACTAAAAATCATATGCTTCATGAAATCAGAGCTATGAATATAAAAAAATAGATACCAAATCAAAGTACCAAAATATCAAATTTCAAGCTATCTGCTAGTCCTATGAAAATACTTTATACTATGAAGCATCAGAAACCTCAATTCTAAAAAGTGTAGGCTTTCCACATAGACAAAGCTATTATAGTGCAGATAGGAAATTAAGGAATTAAGGAAGACCAATCATCTTAGTCTAGGAAAAGCTATTATAGTGCAGATAGGATAAACACTTCACATATCAAATTATTAAAAAGTTAACTACAAATGTCCAGATCCCTGCTTCATATGGTGGCAAGATAATTGTAAGCAATTGGATTTCTCGTACTATTATAAACTGCAGCTAATAAAGCAAATCTAACAAAACCTATACTAAAAATTATACCACAGTGACATACAATAGCAGTTTCTGGAAGATTTCAGCCACAAATCCCATAAAACTCAAGCATAAAGGACTATCTTCTTAACTCAAATTACGTAATAGTACAAAATTTGAACTGAACACTTGAGAAGCACCGCGCATACCAATCATCATTAAACTTGTATGGCAACAATCAAAAAATATCTAAAGTATTTAATTAATTAAGAAGTTCTTGGTTTCTAGCAATATCTACCACAAGAAGTCACCTGTTCATGCCAGTGCCTTTCTGATCAAGAAGTGGTAACAATGCTGTCTTTGTTGAGAAGTGCCAAGTCAACGGAACTGGACGCTTAGATGATGTTACCAACTCAGTTTTTCCATGAATCTTTCAAGCACAACAGAAGAACAAAGTATTATATATGAGAAAGCAAAGTGAATACTCTATAAAGAAATAGATGAAAGTGAGAAAAAGAATGGATGCCAATTTGTCCATTGAATAGTTCTCTAGAGGACCAATTGCAGATGAGTAATGACTAATGAAATAGAATGTTATAAAAAAATCAATCATTTGAAGGGACTCTTTCTTGCAGCAGGATTGTAGTTCATTTATCAATCTTGAAAGACACTGTATTACCTTCCACTAAAAATTCCCTCCGAGTACCATTTGTCCAGGATGAACTATGATGATGTACAATGATAGTTTATCACACCTTTCTAGATTTAAAGCAAACATCCTTACAGGATATTAAGAATTTTAACCTACAAATTCCATGCAATTCTAAAAAAGTACTTTTTCAAATACTACCTTGCACAACAACTGCATGACAGATCAAGAGTAGAAGCAGTACCTGACCAATCCAACCCGCCAACTCATCTGGGTTTGCGACAGTGGCAGAAAGATAGATTAATTGCACTTGTTTAGGGCAGTAAATTACCTATATAAGCAATAATTAACATCTGGATATATCGCTCAAATAATGCACTTCATCCAAAACAATCACATCCACATCGGAAAGCATACTTTCAGAAGAATCAGTTCCAACACTGAATCACAGATATATCCACAAGCATAAGAAACATAAAAGATGTCTCGGTTACATAGACGTACAAAAGATATGAAAATATTACCCTGGAAAAGACAACAGCCAATGTAATAACATTAAATGAAAGAGTAAAATGCAGAAATCATTCAAAAGTAAATTATGAACCAAACAAACTGACTCTCCAGCTAGATACACACTAGTAAGAACTTATTTTGACAACATACTTCATTATCATCTCGAATAACATCACAAAAATATCAAAAAACAAGTAAGATTAGCACATTTATGGGCATCCAAATCATTTCCTGCCCACAACAGGTAATAATCCATCTAAATTCTTACACAGATAGATTAGGGTTAATCGGCCACAAATACGAAGATCCAGCAGCTTAAAAAAGGGGCAATTGAACTGGCAGCAATAATTCAAGGGTTTCCCATCAAAATCAAGATTTCGAACCATTTCTTCAATAAATGATCTAACTACCAATTGATTCATTAATTCAGAAAGGAAGAGTTGATATCCACATACCCTTTTGAGTGAAGTCTTGTTGGAGAGCAGGGATGGAGCTCGAGTGAAGAAATGGAAGGGAAAGAGGAAAAATCGAATCTTTATATTAGTATGGAGGGAAGCGGTGAAGGCGGCGGGGATTCATAGCGGCTGCTCATCGGAGTCGAGAGGGAGACGGTGATAGAGGCTTGAGAGATGAGGGAAGATGACGGCGGTCCGGCTGACCGTTGCTGTCGACTGAAGAAGAAGAGGGTGGTTCAGGCGGTAATCTCGTCGGAAATTGAAAGGGAAGAAAGCTAGGGATTTTTGGGGATTTTTCATGATTTAGAGAGGGAACGAGAGGCAGGCAGATGCGAGGCCTACAAAGGGGATACCGTGGCAGTGGTGGCTGGCGGCGACAGTAGCCGCCGGGTTTGAAGGGAGTAAGGCGGTGGCAGAGAGAAGAAGAAGATAGAAGTACGGCGAGAGAGAGAGAGAGAGAGAGAGTGGTGGGTGAGACTTCAAACTTGGGAGAAGAAGGTGAATTATGTAATTAGGGTTTTTATTTTTTATAATATTATTAAAGTTAAAATTAAAAATAAATATAAAAAGTAATCATAACAGTATTTAAGCGCTCATACATAACGGTTAAAACAACCGTTATAAAAATATACTCATAGATAACGGTTATCTTAACGGTTCGATAACACCGTTATGTATACACCTAATAGATAACGCTTATTCATAACGAATTACTTCGTACCGTTATCTATGCTTATGAGTAACACTACATAGATAACGGATTTCTGTAAAAACCGTTGTCTTTTATAAAAATGCGCTCATACATAACGGTTTTTTAAAAAAACCGTTATGTATGCAGTGTTATGTATGTGTATTTTTGTAGTAGTGAATTGAGATGATGGGTTGGATAATAATTTGTCCATAGCATAAGATGATATACAAAGGGCAATAATCATGCTTTGGTTTCATTATTATCTTGTGCATAATAATTTGTCCAGTAGCTTAGTGCAACTTAGACATTCCTGCTTTGGCTTCATTACTATCTTTCGCCATGTGCCGAGTGCAGGTTGACAGCATACTTGGCGCCCGTGGCGATGCTTTTGAGCATGAGGCAACTAGAATAATGCGTAATGAATTTATGGTAGCTTGGGATGGCTTGAGGTCAAAAGACAACCGGAGAATCATAGCAGGTTGATTAACTAGTTCTTGAGGACTTAGTGCTAGAAACATTGTATGATAGATTTTTGTTTTAGCTATAAGGTAGTTGGTATTTTCAATTTTGAATCGGAATATGCAATGATGATGTATACTTGAGATTTGGTTCATTTGTATAATAATGTATGAATATTTTGGATGATATATAATATTGTTATTGTTGATTTTATCATTTTGTCGTTTTATAAAAATTGCAAAATTTAAAAATATACTACAATTATAAAAAGTGCAAAAAACTGTTATAAAAGGTGTAAAAAATCGTTATGTATTCTAATCAAAGATAACGGTTAAAATCGTTATAAAAATTGCAAAAATCGTTATAAAAAGTGCAAAAAACTGTTAACTATGATAAAAAAATAATAATAATAATAATACATAACGGAAAAATCTTAATACATAACGGTGAAAAACCGTTATGTATTCTATCAAAGATAACGGTTAAAACCGTTATAAAAAGTGCAAAAAACTGTTAACTATGATAAAAAAAAAATTAATACATAACGGAAAAATCTTAATACATAACGGTTTCAAAACCGTTATGTATAACCTTTATAGATAACGGATGCGTACTGTTATGTATGACGCATCGTACCGTTATCTATGCTACTATACATAACGGTTTTGAAACCGTTGTGTATGACGTATAGAATAGATAACACCACTATACACAACGGTTTTTTTGCTCATAGATAACGGATAAAATCCGTTATCTATGAGCGTTTTTCTAGTAGTGATTACAAAAAATGAAATTTTTGCTACCTATGATATTCGAACTCAAGATCATGAATTCATCCAATAAGGTGATGAATCAACTGCAGATCTTAATGATCTAAGCACAGAAAATGGTTCATGTTTTATATTTTAAGAGATATTTTTATTTTAACCTCACCACACACACACACACACACACACACACATATATATATATATTATATGAAAACACAGTTTGTGGCAAAATGGCAATTAAAGAATCATGTTGGGTATTTACAAAACTCAACAAATCTCATATATTTTCTATCTCCTCTCTCCTCTTTCATCGCACGTTTCTTTCACTTTTCTATATACACTCTCTCTCATTCTCATATTTTCTTTTTCATATTTTTGTGATTTTTTTAAATAAAATAAATTTTATTTTAAAAAATATTCAATATATATATATATATATATCTTAAATTAAAGATAATGCAAGATCTTTAATTTGAAATAAAAATTATCAAATATGAATTTAAAACAAATAAATTATTATACTTTAAAATTTTAAGATGTTTATTTTTTCTCTCCCCTCTTTTTTTTAATCAATTTTTTCATATTTTTTGTCTTTTCTTATTTACATGGTTGTTTTAAGGTTGTCGTTATTATTAATATTTTTTCTCTCTACTTCTCTACTACAAAATTTTGTTTCTACTCTCTTCTCTTTTGATAAAAAAAAATAAATATCATCGAAACATTATATTTATATGTTGGATTATTTTATTAAGCATAACATAAAGATACCTTTAATTCTTTTGTGGAAATATCACATCTCCTTAAGACTAAACAAACGTTTACTTTTTTTCTTTGATTTCCTACTGTATATAAATTTAGTGGCCTTTGCACATCAATTTTGAAATATATATTAAAATTATCCAATTATTATATATTTTTTTATTTTGCATACTCGCTTATTTTTTGGTCAAATTTTGTGCTGAAATACTATATGAAATCCCACGTACCATATTTGTCGATTACTAATACAATGTTAATTTGGGCATATTAAAACAATGTCATTTACGTTTAAAATTAGCATCTAACTAAATAAATTAAGAATCCAAGTATTAAATCGAGAGAAAGTGAGATGAATGAAGACGATGAGAGAAAATGACAAGTAATCTAATAAATCAAAGTAATAGATAGAAACTCATTTTGCTACAACAAATTTGATTAGATATAAGGATTAGGAGAAAACGAAAATAGGAATGAAAATAATTTTAGGATTTTTAATTGTCTAACACCCTGACACGACGTTGTTTCCATCCAACTGACGTTATTTCTATTTTACCACACGGTCATATTTATGTCAAGCTAGGATTATATGAAAAATAGAATTCCAAATATATATATATATATATATATATATATATATATATATTTATGATTGTGAATAAGGTATTTAATTACTATATAATAATAATGTGTGATGTCAATTGCCATCATAAGATAATTTAAATAGTTTACAAATAATTATAACTATATGTTTATATACCATGTTCAAAATTATAAACAATAAAATTTTATAAACTTTGAAATTATACCTTTTTAGCAAAAAAATCGATTTTAGAAATGTATTTAAATAAGTATGTTTGAAGGAGAAAGCTAAAGCAAAATGACATATTTCATTTTTATTGGGATTTATTTTTTTGGCATTAAATAATTATTCAATTCTTTATTAGTATTCTAAAAAATTCTAATAATATAATTTATTTTCCTACTGATCAATTGAAGCTTTTCTAATAAGATGACATAAGTAATGAGTTAACTTAGAAAAAATAATTTTATGCATGATTAGCTCATGTTTTAAAAATATACTATATTGTGATGTGAATACTTTTTTTTTTTATTATTTCTTCGTTTCTTTTAATTTGAATGATGTGTAATTCTATAATTTTAGGGAAGAAAACAAAGTTTCCATCCAATTGGTGAAAAATTAAAAATAATACTTTTGAAAATTATAAAATAAAATTAAGGATCTTTACTGAGTAATTGATGTAGATTATTTCATTTTTTAAGAAAAAAAAATTATATTTACTTATATTCTAACTATATTTAATATTTTATTTTATTTATTTATTTGATACATTATTTAATTTTATTTTATTTTTATAAATTAACATGATTAACTAAAAAAAATTAAAGGCCGCGGCACAGGAAAGACATTAACCCCTAATCGCTTAGCCATACACACTACATCGTTTAATTTTAATGCAAAAAATGTACTACTATTATTAATATATGAAACATCAATAACTTCTTACCGCCATATTTTCTCTCTCCCACATTCTATGAATCTCTCTCAATTCTCTCTCTGCCACGATAATTCCTCAAAACAGCATCCAAAAACCACGATACTTCACACAACAACCAATTATCTATACAATCCACTGATCCACATAAGAGATCATCGTCAAAATCTATATATTATATAAAAGAGCAGTTCAACGGCTACTTTTTACTGTCAAAATTTAAAAAACAAAATCAGTTTTTTTTTTTGAATTCACGTTCCTACATTTTCGGCCAACTTAATGCTACAAAGAAAGAAGCCCCCTAAGCATATCTTAATGTACCCGTTTTTCATGCTAATTTTTTTATATATATACCCTTTTTCTATTTCTTTTTTGTTATTTTCATTTCTTCTTCTTTTTCTAAAATTTATATATTTTAATTAATAATAAAATCTTCAATATACATATCAAATTAAAAGAGAATGACAAAATTTAATATATATCTATAGTATAATATATAAAAGAGGAATTTTTTTCCTCCAATTTCTGCATCTCTTTTTTCTCTCTCTTCTCCCACTAATCCTTTCACTAATTTTTTTTTATGTATTTTAATTCTTTTCTAAACATTGTTACATTTGATTCATGAAAAAAATATTCAATATGCATTTTAAATTTAATATAGTATCAAAATCATGAAAAATGAATTAAAAAAAAGGTATGAAAAAGATTAAAATGTAAAATATTTTATTTTCTCTCTTTGTTAAAATTTTACAACTTTTTATTTATGTTTGTGTATGAAAATATTTATTTATTTATTATAACGTGTAATACTCTATAATGATAATAATGCGTAATGCTAATTTCTATCATCGATTTTGTTTAAAATTTATTTAATAACTTTATTATCATTACGCTTTATACAAAGTTAAAATTTATATATTCAAATTCAGGATTTCATTGAGTAATTGACATAGATTATTTTATTTTATTTTTAGAATATATTTAATATTTATTTATATTATAATTTTATTTAATATTTATATTTATTTATTTAAATTATTGTTTAATTTCAATGTTCGTCGTGCATCGCACGAATGGCCGTACTAGTTACATATAAAAGTGGGAACATCAGTTAAATTATATTTTTCCAAATCCTAAAATTGATTTGAATCATTCAATTTTTTCCAAAGCAATTTGTGTGAATCGAGTAGAGAGAAGAAGAATTAGAAAAGAAGGAACAAAGATCTTTTTTTAAAAAAAAAACAGATGGATAAAGGAGGAGACAAAAGAGCTGGTGATTGGGCGATTTGTTGTTCGACCGGGAAATGAAAGAACGGCCACGGTGGCGGTCCAGGTGGTTGTTGCTGTTTGACCGGCCGTTGGCAGAGGGAGAGATGGCAGCTTCGCAATCGTTGGCAAATGGAGAGATGGGGAGAAGGTTTAAGATTTTGAGGGAGAAGGTGGAGGGCAACAACGGCGGCTACGTCGCGGCGGCGAGCGGTCGCCGGACTTGAAGGAATTGGTGGCAGGACCGCAGGAGAAGGCCTTTGATGTTGATTTGGGAATTTGGAGTAAAGAGAGATGAAGAAGACGAGAGTAATAGGTTTTTAGGCACTAAAATAAGTAGTTTTAAATCGTGTTGGGCTTTGCTGATTGGATTTGAAACATTAATGTTGAGCTTTAAAAGAATCATCTTGGGCGGTTGGGCCTTTACTTAATTATTATAGATTATAGATATTGGGGTTTAGATATTTAATATATAATATAATATAATATAATATTTAATATATATATATATATATATTATATTTAAATATTAAATTGAATATTTATGAATATCAAATTGAATATTACGATTCTATATTTGTATGAATCCAATAATATTATTTGATTCATTTAAAATTCTAATATTATATAATACTCCCTCCGTCCCTGAAATAAGTTCATTTTTTTCCTTTTTGAGACGTCCCCCAAATAAGTTCCTTTTTTTTTCTTTCCATTTCTGGACAACTACCCCACCACTAATAATACTTTATTTATTCTTACTTTTCACTTTTTCATCACTCCCAATACTAATTATAACATTTTTTCACCTTTTCACCACTCCCAATACTAATACTAATTATAACATATTCTTTTCCACTATCAATAAACTTTACCAATTTTCCTTAAAACTCGTGCCGTCCCCAAAGAGGAACCTATTTTGAGAACGGAGGGAGTATAATATTTTTTTTATTGTTCGTTATATAAAAAATAAACCAACTATAATAATATGTATTTACAACAACATATTTATATATCTGAATTATCAGACCCCGTCAAAGAATTCCTTGGTAATAGATCTTGTTCAAACAATGGATAACGATTCAATCAATTCTTTATGGAATGAAGTTTTTGGAAAAGAAAATCCAGAAATGATTAAAGGAGGAGCCGAGGAAATTCTTCATCAAGTCCATCTTCATAAACAGTAGAGAATTTCATCTCTGACACAGAAATGATTGATAATGAAGATTTTCAAGAAGCCCAAGACCCATTTGGCGATCTCAATAATTTTTTGTTAAAAGACATCAGACAATAGTAAACACAACATTCAGAATGCACAAATATGCAAGCAGTGATGTCATTTCCTATAAGAGAAGTAATATCTTCATTCTTCATTAGAAAATTTCTATCTATTTTATAAGTTGAAGTTTTTTGATTACTCTACACGAGCTCTGCTCTAAGTCAGGTACCGTAAAGCCTGTAAAGCCTTAAGGGTAAGGTATGATAAATCCTTGACAGTATCAATCAAAACTCTTCAATGAATAAATTAGTTAGAATTTTTTTAAGAAGAAATGCCTTGAGATGGTTTAATAAAGAGAATGCTTCTTCTATCAAAGGTTCTTCCTTATCCAAAGAAGTCTTTTTTGGGCCACCATTTGATAAGAATTCTTCTGGCTAAAAATGCCGGAGAGAATTGTAGTTCATTTTTATCTATTTTTTGATTTTTGAAGAACATAATCCCATCTTAAAATCCATGGAACAGAATAGTAGTTTGCAAACTGCAAGGTTGCTTCAAGACATTCAAGGCTATCATTAACCTCTTGGAATTTTTTCTTCAGAATAAAAAAAGAGATAAAAATGAACTACAATTCTCTACTGCATTTTTAGCCAGAAGAATTCTTATCAAATGGTGGCCCAAAGAAGACTTCTTTGGAGAAGGAAGAACCTTTGATAGAAGAGGCATTCTCTCTATTAAACCATCTCAAGTCATTGAAAGAAATCTGAATTATCAGACCCCGTCAAAGAATTCCTTGCTTAAAGATCTTTTTCAAACAATGGATAAAGATTCAATCAATTCTTTATGGAAGAAAGTTTTTAGAAAAGAAAATCCAGAAATGATTAAAGGAGGAAATTCTTCATCAACTCCATCTTCATCAACAGTATATATATCTCAAATTGTGTTATTATCATCATAATTTCACTTACAATTTAATTTTTATTTATATATATCAAAATATAATTTTATGTTTGTATATGAAAATATTTATTTATTGTGACGTGCAATACTCTATAAGAATAATGTGTAATGCTAGTTTTTATTATTAAATATTTTTTAATTATATAATCATACTATTTATATTTATATATTTAAATATATCGTTCGTTGCACGGGCGGACATACTAGTATATATATATATATATATATATATATATATATATATATATGAGAAGACTAGGGTATAAACACTTCTTAACATATAAACTACGAACTAACTAAAATGTATGAATTATATGTAGAACACGTATGAATTCGTTGTGTCACTGCGCATGAATTGTGAAAGATAATTTTTTTCTACTTATGGGAATCGAACTCGGGACCATGAATTCATCCAACAAGGTGATAAATTAATTGTAGATCTTGATGATCTAAGGGCTGAAAATAGTTCCTATTTTATATTCTAAGAGGTGTTTTTATTTTAGCATATATATATAGATAGTGGTGAGCTAAAATAAAAATACTTTTTAGAATACTCCCTCCGTCCCAATAATCTTGTCCCACTTTCCTTTTTGATTTGTCCCAATAATCTTGTCTCATTTCCTTTTTAGGAAAAATTTAGGGCTTGATTAGTTAATTAAACACCATCCTAATTAATCCACTAAACATCATTCCTTCTCTCCTTCATCTCGCTCGACACTCTCACCCTCTCTATTTCTCACACACAAAGCACGCCCACACACCAGCACACGTCGTCTCCCTTCCGATCTCCGGTGATCGCAGCTGCAGCGCCGCCGCCATCGCCCTTCCCTTCTCTTTCTCCAGCTCATGTCTCTCAAACCTAGGTCCCCAATTTCCGTCCCTCTCTCAACTCCTCAACTCCTGAGAATGACGCCACTACCACCACAGGGATACCCTCTGACCTCGGCTGGACAACAGCAGTAGAGACGGCGTTGCTCCCCTTTTTTCAGCGGCGGATTCAGCAGTAGAGAAGTGTTCGGGATCCTGTCTCCCTTCAATTTCTCTATAAAGTTTCTCTCTTTCTCTCTAAACCTAGATCTAAAGTTTCTCTCTACTCCCTTCAATTTCTGGCGACAAAGACTGATAGCCGCCACCAGTCTCTCTCTTTCTCTTCCCACCGGACGGGATAGGAGCATCGAGCTACTGTCGTCGACTCATCTCTCTCTCCTTCTACTTCTGCCGGCAGACATTTTCTGTTCTTGCTTAACGAAGATGATGAAAAATTTGTAGAAGGAATTCTTGAAGTTTGTTAAGGAGGATGAAGATTTTGTTGAAATTTCTTGTTGAAATCTGCAGAATTTTGTTGCATCTTTGGTTGTTGCATTTTTTGTTCTTGCTTAACGAAGATGATGAAAAATTTACAGAAGAAATTGTTGAAATTTGTTGAGGAGGATGAAAATTTTGTTGAAATTTGCAGAAATTTGTTGCATTTTTGTTGTTGCCTTTAATTTACAGAATTTAGTCTTACTAATCAAATCCTTAATTAGATGGATCATCACCATTATTCCTCTAATTTAACACTCATTAATTACCGTGCCGAAAAGAAACCGGACAAGCTTATTGGGACGGAAGGAGTAAAAAATATGAACCATTTTTAGCCCGTAAATTATTAAGATCCACGATTGATTCATCAGCTTGTATGATGAATTCATGGTCCCGAGTTCAAATCTCATAGGTAGCAAAAAATAATTACAATTCATACAGTTACCCAGCGAATTCATACATGTTCTATATATATAGAACTCATGCATTTTAACTAGTATATAATTTATATATTAAGAAGTGTTTATATCGTAGCCCTCCCCTATATATATATATATATATATATATATATATATATATATATATATATATATATATATATATATATTATTACACGCACAGAACACTTGCATCATATAATGCATATGTTTGCATGCACATATATGTTAATAATAATAATTATTATTATCATGATGATTAATTAAGATATATTGATTTAATTTGAATTTCAGAATATTAAAATAGTTAAGATAAAGGAAAAGAAATGATTGTAATCTTTTTAGATTAATAAGGTATTTATAGACTATTTATCATTTACCTGACTAGGTGCGGCGCGACTATGACGTGGATTTTGATTTGAATTATTCAAGTGAATTTCAAGGCTCAAATTTCAGGTGTGGAATTTATTTATTTACATGTTGTAGTTAATTATTGTCCATTTTAATATGATGTGTTTACCATATGTGAGTTAAATTAAATATCGCTAGTGGCCAGCAAAATTGGTCCAGGATGGTAAAGATCCTTGGTATGCCACAATGCGATATACATGTTAAAGTTATGATTGCAATCATAGTCGCCAGGGGCCAGCATAATTGGTCCAGGATGGTAAAGATCCTTGGTATGCCATTGTGCGACTTACAGTTTTGAATGTTATAGTGGATCATATGTGTTACCATTTTATTAACGTGGACAATGATTGCACGTTCCTACACTGAGTGTACTTTGTATGCTCATCCCATATTAATCATTTTCGGGTATTTTAACATCGGAGGCGCGTGGAAGGTCGAATGGTGCAACAAATTATTTTAAGAAAACGATATTTTATTTGTAATGTATTTTATAATAAAAGTATTTATTTCATGATTTTCTCATTAAATATTTATTTATATTCATGCTTTTTCCGCATAAATTTTCATTTAAATTTTAATTAGATTTGGGTGTCACAATCCCTTTCCTGCTAGGATTGGAAATCCTGTATTTTACATATCCATACGATTGAGTCATTGGATTTCCGAAATAGTGTGCTTCAAATCATTGCTATTTGATTCGGACCTGTTCTAAAAAAGTCGAGGTATTTCGAATTGTTTGTTGACACGGACAAAGTCAGGGAAAACCTCTGAAATGATTTCAATATTGAACCTTGGATATATAAGAGTTCCGAATCGAATCTCTTTAGAAAGAAGATCTTTTGTCTCATGGTAGCCTGCTCCAGTCCCCTTATGAAACTTTCGTTATTGGGTTAGCCATACACTTCACATGTTTCTAGCCATTCACATGGCATCATCAAATGATACAAGTCTTGGATAAGAATCTACAACGCACTAGAACGCCCTTGTTGATGATCCTTTACTCCGACAGCATCTAGGGTTCATCGAACAATGTGATATCTTACACTGGGTAAATCTTTAACCCTCCCCCCTCTTACTAAGACTGAATAATGTTCTTGTGAATTATGGCCAATATCGGGTATATAAGTAGTGATTTCAAATCCAGAGGTTAATCGTACTCTGGCAACTTTACATAAGGCAGAGTTTGGTTTTTTGGGGGTGATAGTGGAAAAGTTGACAGATAACTCAATAGCAAACACCCAGACATGACAAGCACAATCAAAGCACAAGACTCCTTCTTTCTTCTTTTTCTTTTTAAAAACAGACATGCTTGTATATATATATATATATATATATATATATTAATATATAGGGGTGGGCTAGAAAAAAAGCACTCTTAAATGTATAAAATATAAACGTTTCTTAATGTACGAATTTTATGTAGAACACGTATGAATTTATCCAACAGAGTTACAAATTGCGAAAAATAAATTTTTGTTACCTTTGGGATTCGAACTCAGGACCACGAATTCATCCAACAGGGTTGCGAATCAACCGTAGATCTTGATGATCTAAGGGCTGAAAATCATTTATATTTTATACACTTAAGAGTGTTTTTATTCTAGCCCTCCCCTATATCTATATATATACATGAACGGAGTGTTTGCAGATACATTTGTAATTGTCATTTGTTCAAAAGTCTTGGTTCAATTCATATGTGAATATAACATGAAAGCAAAAAAATGTTGCTTGCTGTCCATTTCAGATTTGGGTTCGTTGAACCGAATTTAGGGTGCTAACCGTGAATAGAGGTGAAATGGGTGTGGTTTGCAGATGAAGCCCTTAGAGCTTTCGGTTGAATTTGTGTAGCCAGAAACGTGTGGTATAGCTGGACTTCTGTGAGTGGGGCTGTAAGAAGATTTCACATATTGCTTCCTTTAAAAGTTTGAAAGATGGAACATGAAAGAGATGAAGTGAATCAAAGTTCAAAGCTTACCTTCTTCGGTTGTGTTTTGCTTGGCAGAGAAAGAGAGAGCTTTGAGTTGTGAGAAATGTCAAACTAATATAGCTGCATTTGTCACAGCCCAAAACTGTTTATTTCCTTTGTAATTTTTATTTGAAAATTATTATAGTTTCGAGTTATTAATATATATATATATATATATATATATATATATATATATATCAGTCGAGTTTGTGATGAATCTAGTCGCGCCCCTAGTTAGATCATTAATTTTAGATTACAGATTTTTTTACTTAGCAATAAATATTTACATAATTGGGCTGAATGAATATTTGCATATATTTTTATATTATTGGGCCTGAATAAAACTAGTTGTAGTCTATTTATTTTGGGCTTCACTTACTTGTATTGCTTTTGGATATACATGCTTTTTTTTTATCAACTCAAAATTTCAGCCACATTTTCTGATTTTGGACGTGTTCCATTCCTCAGCCACAATTATATTTTTCACTTCATCTATCAGATTACTTTTGAAATCTTGTATTCATCCTACTTAAAACACCGCCTCACTTTTTTATCAAAGTAGCTTCTTTCATTTTCTGGAAATATTTCGAAAACACAGCTGCTCATTTCCAGTGTTGTTCCTCTCGCCTCCAGTGGTAAATTTTAAATTTATGTGCAGAGATTATGCAATTCTATTCCAGCACATCAATGATTTCTTCATTGTTTTCATATCTGCCCAAAAACCAAAACTTTACAACAGAATTCTGTTTTCAAATCAAAACATGTATACATCCATTTTCTGTAATTTCCATAAGGAAATCAAATAGAACACAGATATTATTAATTACACAGAAAAGGGAAAAATAGGAGAAGAAAGTGGAGATGGAGTTTGTGGCATAGAACAAGGGGAAATCGGGTGTATGATTGCTGGAAAATAGGAGAGGCGAAGGGGGAGCTGGCTAGTAGGCGTCGCCGGGCGCTGCCGCGCCACGGCGGCCGGCGAAGATGGGCAGGGAGGTGGCGACGGCGTCTGGGCTGTGCTGCTGTCAACGCGGAGGCGGCGATGGTGGCAGCTGCCGTCGACCAGAAGAGGGCGAGAAGTGAGAGATAAGGGAAGAGGGAGAGATGAAGGAATATTAAGTTGAATTAATACTCGATTGCCCGATGATCGTTTCTTGGATTATTATTAATTCATCATACAACGATTAATTCCTAACATGCTCCTATGAATTTAACAGCTGCACATAGGTGTTAGGAAATACTTACTTGAGAATCGGATGCACAGATGATTGATGATCGCGTCGAATGATTCAGACTCCAGCTCTGATCTTCTCGACTGTATCCCGCTCAATTCCCAACGTTGGATGGACAACGAGCTATGAGAACTCCCAAGACAGAAAGCCAAAAACACGTTCTGCGCCTCCCTCTGCTCTCAAAACCCTAATTTTATCAGTGTGTTTTCCTGAGAGCTGACAGCTGTATTAATAATACAGAAAAGAGGGAGGAGGCGCCACTTAAAGTGAGAGGGCCGAAAATTACTGTCTTCTAGGGCTTGGAGACATTGGGCCAGCCCAGGGACCAGATACAAGGAATAAAGATGGGCCTCAAATAAATTAATTTATCCATGGTCAGCCCAGACCATAATTAATTTATAAATATCAGTTCATTCCACTAGAGAACCGATACTGACTTACCCCTTTATTGCCGGTGATGAGTCGGGGCTTGTATTTAGACTTATTAAATCTCCGTATTTAAAATATCCGACATCCATTAACTAATTACAGCTCTGACAGCTTAAATTAATTAATCTCTTAATAATTCCTTAAGCAGTACCACTCAATCTTTATTATTACGCCTGAACTTAATCAACCTGCAGGGTTTAGCGTAATAAACCTTATTGAGCTCCTTAAGGGGATGTCATTATCCTATACCGGATACGGGTACTAATACAGATAATCAAATATCATATATTAACCGCTATCACCCAAGATACAGAGTACTCGAGTTAGTATATAACTTTCACCCATAGTAAGTCAAAGTGATATACGAGTTAACATATATATCTGAATACTTATTAGTATTAAGATTTATAAGTCACCGAGATCTTGATTCTTCACTTAAGTCAGATAGAAGAATACATCTCAAACTGTGGTCCTATCAATACGTAAAGACGTACCAGTATAGACAAGTAGCCAAGACAAACTACTTCCATCTATACTGCAGCCTAAACCAATAACTTGTCCTAGAGTTATTTCGGCTGTGATCATATTATATCTCTTAAGGTTATTCCAATTATATGGTCTTCTGTGATCTACAACACACCATATAATCTACTTATACAGAGATAAAGAACATACATATGCAATCATGAACACAATCAGATAGGAGATAAGAATAGTGAATAACAGGAATCATTGTATACAAGCCTAAAGTTCTTGCTTTCAGTATACAAATCCAACAATCTCCCACTTATACTAAAGCAAAACTTTTAGTATACAATGTGTCTAAATACTAGCTATTACAAAAACTTCACTTCATCTCTCCCACTTATACTGAAAGTTTTTCTCTAAGTGGGTGGCATCAACCGCAATCCCATCCCTTGAGCATGCTTCTCATAGGTCTTTTGCGGTAAGCTTTTCGTGAAAGGATCAGCTAGGTTCTCCAATGTGTCAATCTTTTCTACTAGCACATCTCCTCTGTTTACGATTTCTCGTATGATGTGGTACTTTCTCTCTATGTGCTTTGACGCCTTGTGGCTCCTGGGTTCCTTAGAATTTGCCACTGCACCCGAGTTATCACAATAAATTATGATACTCTTAGGCAAATTAGGGACCACTCCTAGATCCAAGAGGTAGTTCCGGAACCATACAGCCTCTTTAGCAGCTTCCGAAGCAGCTACATACTCGGCTTCCATGGTGGAGTCTGCAATGCACTTCTGCTTTGCACTCCGCCACGATACGGCTCCACCTCCCAAGGTAAACACATAACCAGAGGTAGACCTCTTCTCATCCCAGTCAGCCTGGAAATCCGAATCGGTGTAACCCAAAGGAAATAGACTGTCTGACTGGTAAACTAGCCTATAATCTCGAGTCCGTTTCAGGTACTTGAGAATATGCTTTACCGCAGTCCAGTGTCCTGATCCAGGGTTCGACTGATATCTTGCAACCATGCCAACGACATAGCAAATATCAGGTCTCGTGCATAGCATCGCATACATGAAGCTACCTACGGCGGAAGCATAGGGTATCTTCCTCATCTCCTCAACCTCACTAGGCGTCTTAGGACACATGTCCTTAGACAGAGGAATGCCATGTCTAAAAGGTAGCAAGCCTTTCTTGGCATTTTGCATGCTAAAACGAGCAATCACAGTATCAATGTAAGACGCTTGAGATAAGCTCAACATCCTTTTCTGGCGATCACGAACGACCTTGATCCCCAGGATATACGCTGCATCTCCTAAGTCTTTCATTTGAAACTGTTCGGATAGCCACTTCTTTATGTCCGATAATAGCTCAACATTGTTGCCAATGAGGAGGATATCATCTACATAAAGTGCAAGGAAAACCACGTCACCATTGGCATCTAAACGGTACACGCAACTTTCGTTCTCACAACGAGTAAATCCATAGGATTTAATGACCTCGTCAAAACGTTTGTTCCATGACCTCGAAGCTTGCTTAAGTCCATAAATGGACTTCTTAAGCTTCCACACAAGATGCTCTTCGCCCTTCTTCACAAAACCTTCAGGTTGCTGCATATAGATGTCCCTTCCTTCTTCAAGGAAACCGTTTAAGAAAGCGGTCTTGACATCCATTTGCCAAATCTCAAGGTTCATGTGGGCTGCTATGGCAAGGAGTATTCGGATAGACTTGAGCATGGCAACCGGCGAAAATGTCTCATCATAATCTATACCCTGTTCCTGGGTATAACCTTTCGCCACCAGTCTAGCTTTAAAAGCTGCGACTTCACCATCCGAATCTCTCTTTCTCTTGTATACCCACCTACTACCTATAGCTAAAAAGCCATCTGGTAGTTCGGTCTTCTCGTATACATCCATAGCACCCATGGATTCTATTTCAGAAACCATGGCCTCGTACCAAGAATCTGCATCTTGATCTTTCATCGCTTGTCTAAAGTTGTCAGGGTCGATATCCTTTTGTTCATCAACAGGGAGAAGATCCGAAGATTCTCCCAAGAACATAAATCGATCGGGTTGAACTACAACCCTCCCACTACGACGAAGCGGTGGTGGTACAGTTGTGACAATGGTTTGTGCAGGGTCTTGTGGTGCATTTACTTGCACACTTGGCTGGGGTGATGGAATCGCCTGTCCATTGCCTTCGATTTCTTGAAGGACAATCTCGGACTTAGACTTGTGATTACTTTCATAATCGTGTTCCAAGAATCGTGCGTTGGTGCTAACAACCACTTTCTGATCCTTCGGATTATAAAAGTAACCACCTTTCGTTTCCTTAGGGTATCCTATAAACAGCATTAGTTCGCATCTCGGCTCCAATTTCCTCGCTTCCTTGTCTAGCACGTATGCAGGACAACCCCATATCTTTATATGATTCAAGCTGGGCTTACGCCCTGACCATAACTCAATAGGAGTTTTAGGAACCGATTTGGACGGTACCCGATTCAGCAAATAAACCGCTGTTTCCAAGGCATATCCCCAAAACGAAATAGGCAATGATGCATAGCTCATCATAGATCTTACCATTTCCATAAGAGTCCTGTTTCTTCTCTCTGCTACACCATTCTGTTGGGGAGTACCTGGTGCAGTCAATTGGGATGTAATCCCAGAATCTGACAAGTATTGCTTGAACTCGTTCCCGAGGTATTCGCCACCGCGATTAGACCGCAATGACTTGATAGATTTACCCCTATTCTTCTCCACTTCCGCCTTGAATTCTTTGAATTTCTCAAAGCATTCAGACTTGCGTTGAAGTAGGTAAATATACCCATACCTTGAGTAATCGTCAATGAAAGTGACGAAGTACTCGTACCCTCCACGAGCTCTAGTGGACATCGGTCCACACAAGTCAGAGTGAATCAATTCTAACACATCCGAGGCCCTATTCCCCTTTGCCTTAAAAGGCCTTGCCGTCATCTTTCCCTCTATACAGGATTCGCAGGTTCTAAATGGCACAGCTTGAAAGTCTTTCAAGATTCCATTTGAGACGAGCCTTTGGATCCTATTTAGATTGATGTGGCCTAATCTTAGGTGCCAAGTATGTGTATATTGTTCATGAGAATAATATTTTCTCTTATTTGGATTTGGAAGAATTTGTGATGTAGATGCAACATGGACAGAGTTATTCATTGGACATGTAATAGTATAGAGAGAGTTGTTCAAAATTCCAGAACAAATAATCTTGTTATCTCTCATGATAGAGACACCCCCATCAAAAGTAACAGAATATCCATTCAAAAACAACTTTGAAACAGAAATTATGTTCCGCCGAAACTCCGGCACATATAAAATATCTCTCAAAACTAAA